>NC_134573.1:170481852-170644352 GCF_050947875.1 Dermacentor variabilis | reverse complement strand
CGACCATTGATATTTGTGATGTGTTTAAAACCCAGGATAGTTTTCGTTGCTCCAATAGTGAGCGTTGTGGATGTTCACTTGGGCATTACGTGAGAAGGTAGTTTCACGGGTCCACAATATTTTGTTGACAAAGCCTGGGTCCTCTTCCGTCTTGATTACAATCCAGTTTGCAAAGTCCTTTCGATTTTGGAAATCGCCGGGCTCCAACATCTGGTGCAGCTGCGCGTAGTACGGATGAAGTTGTCTCTTCTTGAGTACTCTCCACAGTGAAGATGTTGACACTCCAGCTTCAGCACCCACACTACGAGCACTTGCATGTGGATCTGAAGAAAACGTTAACAGAATGTATGTCTCCACGTCCTTGCCCAGGATTGAAGATTTGTGTCGTTTCTTCTTAAAAGTCCCAGTCTGTCTTAGCATTTCGTATGCACGCACAATCGTCATTGAGCTCGGACGCGTACCTGGATGCCAGCGTTGAAATAGCTCAACTGCGCGCCTTCTATGTCCACTTGACGCACCTAGAGCCAAAACCTTATCCGCTCTTTCCTCATTGCACTAAGCCATATCTGCTGCTCAACGTTGGTCACAGCCAAATAACGTTGCTGTGGAGAACACGCAGGGATACGGGCGCCTGAGGAGCACCGGATATATCGCAGTTTGCTGGGGTTGGTTCAAGCGAGGTACTACATAAGGTATGATCTACATCCGGTAAACTGGAACAACCTGCGGGCGCACTCAGGGACTGACGCGCCGGTCACGATGCAAAAGCGCGAAGCCAGACGCGGCCACCCGATACTGCGACCACGAAGCGATGCACGCGTGCGGGGTGCGAGATCAAAAAAGAACGTCTGCTATACAGTGAGTGTGAGAAGGAGGGCAGACGGGGCCAGTGCGAAAAGAGTCGTCTGCAGAAGACATGCCTAATCTTCTTTGAATAGAGCCAAGATATTTTTTAGATTAGTTAGTTTTGTCCCCATGTGATTTATCCGCTATTATTCGGTTTCAAGTTGTAGCATCATCGTTCAATTCGAAAACTACAACAAGGTCATTTGTGTGCAAAGGCAAAATTGTAGCAGCCGTCGTCATCTTCCATCGTTCCCACGCGCTTCGCCCTTTCCTTCTTTCAAGCGGAGTCAAAACGCTGTTTTCGTCTTTTCTTTTTCGTGGCCTTAGAAGCTTTATCGCTTCGGCAACGCTCGGCCAGCAGCATGCATTTGCACTGTCACGCGATAACAGTCGCATGCCCAGATACTGTTGCGTTTCGCCTGCGACACGTGGGTTTGCCGGCGCGACTGCGGCGGGGCGGCAGACATTTTGGCCCGATCGTCGTCGCCGCAACACTCATCGCCAGGTGTTTCCAGGCGCGTCTGCGGCGATGCGACCGCCTAGGGATCTCGTTCCAGTCATTGTGCCCGAAACAGGCGATGCCAAAGCAGGGATCTCATTCCAGTTATTGGGCCCGAAACAGGCGATGCCAAAGCAGGGATCTCGTTCCAGTCATTGTGCCCGAAACAGGCGATGCCAAAGCAGGGACCATCTTCTCGTTACAGTCATTGTGTCCGACCGGCAGCGCCACGACAGGGTGCTACGAGATCGTGCGCAGCGCCACGACGGGGTGCTACGAGATCGTGCGCAGCGCCACGACAGGGTGCTACGAGATCGTGCGCAGCGCTACGACAGTGTGCGTCACCATTAGCCCATTGTACATTCACGTGCTCGTCTTTTGAGGGGTTCCTTCTTGCCCTCAACTGCGAGAGTATAAAAACAGCTGCCCCCGGACGCCAAAAGGGAGGGCTCCGATTTCTTCTGTTGAGTGAAGTGCTCTCCCGTCTCTCTACTTCGGTCAAACCTGACCGCCAACTCTTTGCGATGTTAAAATAAACAAGTTGTTTCGTTGTTACCAGTCGACTCATGCTTTGCCGGGACCTTCGGATGCTTCGAGTTGTACCCCAGGCCGCCAGGCCAACGCTACCCTTGGGGCTTGCGACCCAGGTACAACCACGGGCGTCAGCGCCGAGTTTCCCAACAGATCGTACCAGCAGTCCGGATCCAATCAATACCTACACGAGTCATTACGCCCTGTCGCGGGCCAGTCTCGCTGCAGCCGATCTTGTTCCGTCCCACGCTTGAGAGCAGCGCAATAACAGTGCGTAAGCGCCCCGTCACGTGGTATTTTTTCATATTTCACGAGTTTTCTTTGGAACGCGCAAAAAAAAGGACCACGAGAGATACATCGTATTGGAAACAAGATATTGAGAGGTTTTTCAAGGTGCTCTACAACTTTGCGTATCACACTTGGGGTCTGCAACCAATACTTAAAAAAGTGGATTAATTAAAGATAACTATTCCGTCAGTTAAGGGGAAAATAAAAAATAGCCTGAGTAACAGGCCAGCTTTAACATTATGCATTCGGTTCAACTCGCGTTTGGAGTGCCTTTCATTCTTAAAACTTTGGCTTAAGTTATGTGGGACAACCTGTATAGTGGATAAATATTTTCTACTCTAACACAAATTTGCATCCTTCTGAGCTTGTCTTTTCGCCAAGCAATAGTCGTCATCTGTGCCGCAGGCCTTTCCTTTCTTTAACCTCACGCGTCCGGTACTTGCCGCGGTCACAAACGGCACCCGTGTTATTAGTGTGACATTGCATTCCTGACGGGAAAATAGCGAGCCCAGAGTTCTCAGGAAACGCAAGCAAGGTAGATTACGAATATTTTTTATGGACAAGATAAACTCCAAAGGGAGTTACAATTTAGCTTGTACGTACCTACACTCTCTAAATAGTTAGCACCTTTTGAAGCTTGCCTTGTCACACACGCACGCACGTACACACGCACGCATACACACGCATACACACGCATACAAACACACTCGCGCGCGCGTGAAGGTGATTCGACGGTTGTGCACACATGTGAAACTGTGTCGGGGAGAAAAAATTAAACAGCATTATTTCTTTACCCATTACTGCCAAATCTGTTTTCCAGATTAACTCTTTCTTGACTATTGTAGTTTATTAAATTTTTTTTTAATTTACACTATCTCTAGTGATGAGAAAAAGTTAAGAATTAATTGCGGCATATTTCATATTTTTTAGAGAAAAGTCTAATCGTTCCGTGAGGAATATCTTCAGAACGTGTGCTTGGTATGCGTGCATACTAGTTGATAAATATACGCCGAGAAGAAATAAAACATAAACTGTCTGTTAAGATCACGACAAACATAAAAAAAATGGCGTTCTGATTCAGTTTGTGGCTTCATTTTCACGATGTAGCAGTACGATGTAAAGGTCCAAGTAAATATGTGGCCCAATCGACGATGTATAGTATGCTTTGCTGCCAATTGATTTAGAGAGTTTTAAAAGAGGAAATTTGTTTTAAGCGAGAAAGGAAAATTTGAACTGCGCAATCGCAAGCTGCGCGTGACATCTTTGCTTCGCCTTCACTGCACAGCGCGTCGGTCGGCGTTTTAGCCCGGCTTGTTTTTTTTTGTTTCTTTTTTTCCTTCTATTTGAAGACAAGGGCTTCTTTGGCGACTTCAGATTGATTTGGGGTTTGTAGGGTCTGGGTTTCTGGCCACTTTCGTTTAGTAAATTAGACGATTTGAGGCATTCTAGTGCACGTAGGGCAAGGAAACAGGCGCCAAAAAAGTCTGCACGGAACGAAGCAGACGCACGGATTTAGCGTAGAGCTATGCACGGAGGAGTAATAATGCGTATTTATTTAGTACATCTAGCTTTTTCATAGTTCATAGTGTGTGTGTGTGTGTGTGTGTGTGTGTGTGTGTGTGTTAGAGAGAGAGAGAGAGAGAGAGAGAGAGAGAGAGAGAGAGAGAGAGAGAGAGAGAGAGAGAGCCAAGCCTGAATGGCTATGTACAGAAGGGAACAATCTATGGATAAGCTAAGTATCTCCACCGAGTCGTCAGGGTAGGCAAATTTATGGTAATTTCTTCTTTTTATTATTATTCTTGCTGTAGAGAATAAGAGAGGGGAAAGAAGCAAGAGAAGAAGAAAGCTCGCAACATACTCCGTAGAGACTGTCTGTGAGAGAAAGGCGTTGTGGCGTCGTTTGTGAACATTCGGCGATGGTGTCTGGTGTAGGCTTTGGCCGTTAACATTTCCTGCCGATGATGCATTTGAATGTTAGGTGACACCTGCTTTTTTGAAAGCCAGCTTTCTCCAAACGCGCGCTCGTCGCAAAGGCTTCGATTGCTTCTTTACGATCTCTGCACGGTTGACATTTGCCTCAAATGCTGCGTTGGAACGTTCACCTTTGGGGGTTCTCGATAGGCGCTGGAGCTCGCTTCATTGTAAAGCGCACGCGACAACAGCTTTGGTTCCTGCGACGTTGTTAAAGCGAAGGAGAGGCCAGCGACGTGATATTTTAATGCGTCTGTTCCTGAACTCTTTTCAGAATGGAACGTTGTTCCTTGAAGCTCAAAATATATATATATATATATATATATATATATATATATATATATATATATATATATATATATATATATATATATATATATATATATATATATATATATATATATATATATATTTTATGTACTTGAAGAAAAAAAAAGAAAGCAAGAAACGGATATAAGTAATGGAAGGTATTCCCAGTGTATTCCCAGTGTACCAAATCTCTCGGTCACGAATTCAACGGATTGCCGATAAGTGAAACTCATTAATTCCCAATCATAAGTCAGAGTGGTCAAGTTTGTGATAATTATTGATCGTAAGACCAAGAGTGGTCGCATGTAGTTCGAAGGCAATTTACGTGTGATGCTTAAAACTTCTTAAATGCCTTTGTTGCTTGTCTTGTCCGCAAATAACAATCGCAATCTGTCTTGCGTGCCTTTGTTTTCTTTAATGCTGCGCGCCCGGTACTACCAGGCCGCATTTTCGTTTTGGTTGTTTTGACATCGTTCGCGTTTAAATTTATGCTGAGAGTACGTGTGTATAAGTACTCCAGACGGCTAGTGCTGACACCAGACCTTTCTTTCTTTTTAATGAATGAAACTTTATTTATTACATACAATTAGGCCACGATACCGTAAAATCGTAATCTTAAATTACTCTCCAGGAACAGCATGCAGGGGCCGAATTCACAAAACTGTTTGTTCGTATAAGCATTGTTTGCATTGATCGCGGCCGCCTTCGCAAATCATATATGCCTATAGTATCGAGATTGGCTATATAGCGTCTGCTCACACGGACGGCGTAAGTAGATTTTGTATGAACACGGGCTTAGTTCCTGTGGACAAGGCGGCCTGTCGCGATTTGGCAGACCGAGTTCTGAGTGTGCAGATAACTGTCGCGAATGTCGGTTCCTCTGACAGCGCATGCTGAATCCTCCGCGGACCCGTATTCAGAAGTTCTTACGCAAGATCAATTGGTAAGAATCAGTACGAGACAATAGGGACAACCAGCGTATTATTATCAAAAGTGGCCGGTCAATGACAGACAACTGTTGCGAGGAAAAAAAGAAAGGGAAGGGGGCGGGGGACGTGTGAATTTGGACTCTGCTCATTTCGCAGAGTCATGTTCTCAGCGCTTGTTTCGTTTCGTTCTTTTTATACCCCCCCCCCCCCTTTAAATGCAGCCTCCCCACTTTTTAGGCGTTTTTACGAGCACTATAAGTGGTTCCACGCTTTTCCAGGACCTTACCGGACTTGGTTTGCTTTCAGTGCTCGCCGTGGTTGCGCTGCTGCAATTGGATACGCACATAATTTGAGAATTTGAGCTTCTACGTTTACGCCTGCACGCAATAGGTTGGTCAGGGCCGCTGCAGGCACCCCTTTACTGTTCGCCTGTCTCTTTTCTTTGCAAGGACAGTGTGTATAGGAACTTATTTGCAGATTCGCTCGCGACACGGCAGATATTAGGCGCCGCCGTGCATCATACGAAGCATATACGTTGGGGACTGATCACTCTCGTCGTTTCTTCAAGCATGCCTCTTTCTGCAAGTACACCTAGACGTCGCATCATCGTCGTCGTCGTCGTCGTCGTCATCGTCATCATCATCATCATCATCATCATCATCATAATCATCATATCTTTATGTCCACCACCCACGAGACGAAGGCCTCTCTCTCTCTCAGCGATCTCCACTTACTCCCGTCTTGTGCAAGCTGATTGCAATTTGCGCCTGGAAATTTCCTCATTTCGTTACCCCGCCTAATTTTCTGCCGTCCTCGACTGTGCTTCCCTTCCCTTGGCACTCATTATGTAACTCTAATGGTCCACCGGTTGTGTGCCCTACGGATTGTCATTGCCTGCCCAGGTAATTTTTTTTTCTTGATGCCAACTTAATGGAAAGGGAACAAGAATTCATGATTGCCGGTCAGCCTCGATGGTTTGTACTGTAGTACATTTATCTAGATCAATTATTCACAGCGGACTCCGATCATGAGAAGGAAAACTACAGAAGAATACAGATGGGTTGGAGTGCATACGTCGGGGATTACCAAATACCGGCTGGGAGCCCCCATACCGCTGCCGTTGAAAATAAAAGTGTACAATCATTGCATTCTACCGGTGCTTACATATGGGGACGGAACTTCGAGGTTAACAAAGATGCTCGAGAACAAGTTATGGACTGTGCAAAGGGCGATAGAACGAAAAATGTTAGGCGTAACGTTAAGGAGACAGCTATAGGGCAATGAACGGTGCGGATCAGAGCAAACGGAGGTAGGCGATATTCTAGTTGACGTCGCATATACCTCGTTTATTTTTAGTGAACGACTTCCGTTGTGAGAGTGCGTTGGTCCGAGGTCTTGCGGTGCGCGACCCCTCGAAGGGCTCGCGCCCTACGAGGCTCTCCCAGCGGAAGTGGCAGCTGTGTCGCCACCCCGTTTGGCGAAGCACCATTCGATACGTCCTTAGACGACCTTGGATTCTGGCGGAATGACGACATGCCTGGGCATCTTCAGAAGAGTGGAAACTTGGGCCAGTCGGTGATGCATTTATGAGTAAGGTGAAACGCGATAGACGGGGCAAAGTAAGGCGAGACAGACGAGTCGAGCGTTTGTCCCGTCTATCGCCCTTCACCCTACTCAAAGGAAATAAAGTAAAAATAAACGGGCATTTTCCTTCCTGTCGTGGCAATCACGTTGATCCCGCCAGCATGCCTTGACTCAGTTAGCACTCCGGTAAAAAGAATGAAAAAATGCAGAAATAAAATGTGGAAAAATTAAGCAGACCGCATGCATTGTCGGAATCGTGCTCTGTTACTTGAAGATTTACACGCGTACAGTTCAAGACGCATAGTTGCGAAGGTCATCTTAAAAATTAAATTATGGGGTTTTACGTGCCAAAACCACTTTCTGATTATGAGGCACGCCGTAGTGGAGGACTCCGGAAATCTCGACCACCTGGGGTTCTTTAACGTGCACCTAAATCTAAGCACACGGGTGTTTTCGCATTTCGCCCCCATCGAAATGCGGCCGCCGTGGCCGGGATTCGATCCCGCGACCTCGTGCTCAGCAGCCTAACACCATAGCCACTGAGCAACCACGGCGGATGAAGGTCATCTTGAAAATTAAAATTAGAAAAGCAAATATGTCACTTTCTGTAGGCCGGAATACTGGCGTACGGTTGGCAGGAACTCGGACAAGCTGTGATAGGGCAGCCTTTTCTCCTGTCCCCCTTTTTTTTTTTTTCGCTTTACGCATATGACGAAGGTAAAGATTGATTCATACGATGTATTTTGCACGTAGCTGGCTAACTATCCTAGTTTGGAATTGCGCAGAATGTTTACAGATGACACGACGTGGCGATGTCGGGCGAGCTGTTGTGAGTTACGCGAGAGTGTGTGAGACGACAACGACATTGAAGGCACGGCGACGGAGGCGTGATACGAACGATATAGCGACGCATCATCGAAAAATAATAGTGTGTTAAGAAAGAGAGATGTTAAAGCGGGGAGGCGCAGTGAGTGAAGAAGGAGAGAGAATAAAAAAGAGGGGGGACGACAACGCAAGAATAGAACATGCGCGTGCGTCTCACGCCCATCGGGTGGCGTAGGACTTATTGTTGGGCGAGTTGGCGCACATTAGCGAAGATCTATAAGTGCGCAAACTAACGACCACTGAGAGAGAGCGCACAAGGACAGGCGCAGTACTTGTGGGCTCTCCTTGTGTGCTCTCCTGCGCTTGTCCTTGTGTGCTCTCTCTCTCTCTGTGGTAGCTTGCTTGCGCAAAAACTGTTTGCTCATCGGGTGGCACTTATACATCCTGCAAATGGCCCGCAAGTTATCGCAATAATTAGAGCGAAAAAATTAGGCTGTAGTTGGAAGTCTGAGTGGGTTCATTCCCGATGGTCGTGATTCCAAACGCGGTCAAACACACAGAGCGCTTCAATCAATTTTTTAAAGCGAAACAACAACAACAAAGGCACGGAGACACGAAACGCAACTTGCGTTTCTATCTCTCCTTCTGTCCTGTTTTATTCATCATACGCTTACGCCGAATTATTCCGTATTTCTCTCTTTTTTTTTTTTCTTTTGCGCGCGGCGTATCGCGCTATATTAACGGGTACTTTTGTAGCAATCCCGCCGTGTGAGGAGCCGAGCGCGACGGAGTGGCCCACTATATAGGAGCGCGCAAGGCAACCGGCAGGCGCGGTTTTGCGCGACTGCTGCTCGCTTCGTATTCCCTGCGCACCTGCGTCCGCATTCACACCTACGCTATTAGCCCGACGTTGGCCGGCAGCTCGTTTTCGTCACGCTTGGTCTCTCGTCTCACTCGCGTTCGTTTTAAATGCGTAAGCATTTATGTGTCTACCCAACGAGGAACCCGCCGTGGTTGCTCAGTGGCTATGGTGTTGGGCTGCTGAGCACGAGGTCGCGGGATCGAATCCCGGCCATGGCGGCCGCATTTCCATGGGGGCGAAAACACCCGTGTGCTTAGATTTAGGTGCACGTTAAAGAACCCCAGGTGATCGAAATTTCCGCAGTCCTCCACTACGGCGTGCCTCAGAATCAGAAAGTGGTTTTGGTACGTAAAACCCCATATTTTTTTTTTTAACCCAACGAGGAAGCCCGTCCGTCCCTCCGTCTGTCCGTTACGTAAGACGATATGGCTTTCAAGACAGGGCCCGCGGCAGCGAGCGAATTGACCTTCGTGCTGCCTCTCGCTTCAACGCGAACTAAGCGGTGAGAACACAGCACACACGAGACTATCAGGGCTCGGCGCACTCTGTCCCCATCGCAGATCGCGTTCATGATAAGGCCCGCGCGGCCACGCCATACGCAGACGCATGCGGAGTATACGGTTGCTCACGGTTGATAGTGGCTCGACGCAGGTGGATAAGGCGCTAAAGAGCGGTAACGGCTTATAATAACCGGAACGTCATCAGCGCACATGGCGCCGCCACCTGCAGATCTTGCGTCATCAATACACCTTGCGCCGCCGTCCGTAGCAGCTCGTGTCGCCGCAGCGCTGTCGTTTACACTGGTCCGATCATAAAATTGATAATAATAACACCGGGTGGCGTGCAGATGAGCAAGCGGCACAATGCCTCACGCATACTTAGACAACTCCCAGGTGAGTTGCCTGCGTGGATTTTCTTCTCTCTTTTCTTTTTTTGTATTCCTGACGAGTGCTGTTGAAAGGCGGCGGGACGTCGGCGATTGGCCTCAGCATGTCTCGCAAAACATATCAGCGCGGAGTCACACACCTGTCGGGAAGGTTAGCTCTCTTTTGTCGCACTCGCTTGGCGGGGAATCGTACCGGTTAAAGAGAACTGAAGTACTGAATACGGGTGCGTCCATCCCATATCGGATTGATGCACGCTTCCCTTCAGTCGACGTCGCGCGGAGTGGGATCAGAGGCGGACAATACAGGAGCCCTTCTGGTTCTTCTTTTAATGGGATTAGCTTTGCTTTGGCAGCTTACACACTTTTCGGTATGTCTTCATCTAACCTCTTTCACCCAGTAACCCAAGTTGTCCACTATTTTGGGCCGCTAGGCATGCGTGCTGGCTACTGCCTTGCCGAGCAGACAACTTCGGCGTTGCGTATGTAACATTGATATGTGCACATTCTTTGCAAATCCCCCAGAATGGACGCTCCAAGCTGTCACGAGGGCTACGCAGCCTTAAATGTAATGGAGTGACGGAGTCCCATCCGGAAGACACCTCCGCGTCGAGCGCGACCGCTTCACGTACGGAGCCATTGCAGCGGAGTTGCAGCCGGGATACTGTAGGGATTCGCCGAGTTTCAGATGGGATGCAGTGACTGTGCAACAAGATATGCTGTGTCGTGGTAACATTTGGGACTGTGGCTGGCAGCGAAATTGTCCCTCTGTCTGCCTGCAGCAGTGGCAACATACAGTGTGCCGCTACTTTGCGTTAATGCTAATCGCATTAACGTCTGCATTCGTTGTGAGATGGGTTCTGGTCGATTTTTTTTTGTATTATATTCAGGTTATGTATCACGAACTATGGCTTTTCATGTTTACGTGCTCAGTTCAAGTTTCTTATTTCTTTGATTTTTTTTTTACCACAATGCACAGTATGCAAACAGTTCCCTTCGTTTCAACTCTACCCTTTCACACCCTCTCTTTATGCGTAAGACGTATTTTCGTGCACATGCTCTGTCTAACCGCATTCTTTTCATTACGGATGTAGTGCAAAAAAAAAAAAAGAAAGAAAGAAGCCATCAGTCCGTGCCCTGCTCTCTAAGAATCGCACCCTTTGGTGATTACCTTGTCCCCAACAATGGTCGTCATCAATCTTGCGCTCCTTTCCTTTTCCTAACGCTGCGCGACTGGTATTTCGGGGTCACGAACGGCACGCGCGTATTAGCGTGACTTAGCTTTCTTGAAAGAAAAGTGGCGTGCGCATCAGTGTGTTAATTAAAGTAAATAAGCGTTAGGTGGATGACGTATATTGTTTGCAGAGAAGCCCTAAATGGTGAACTTCTTTTTAAAGTGTAGCCGTTAAAATGTTCGGCTTCGGAATCGCTCATGCCGTGCCTATACCGGCCGGGTCTCTCACTTAACTTGGACCAAGATTTAAAAAATAAAGAAAGAAAATCCGAGAGCTCTAGAGAAATCGTACCGACTAAATAGTAACGGCAGTCGTGTGTACTTACAGCCAGTGTTCTTTTTCATCACGAAGTAATAATAATTAACTGTTCTTAATTAAGGAGTTTTTAATTATTGATTGAATCGCAAACATGTCGATTACAAAGTTGTAGGGCACTTTATGTAAACTCCGAATAAAGCATTTATATCGTGCTGAAGTATGCCTGGTTGTTTTTTCCTAGAAAAAAAGCAAAAGCCCGCGAAGTACGCAAATTATGAAATAGATGCGCGCTCGCGCGCCGCTACTCGAGCGCCTCCAAGCAACCTTTGAAAGATACATGGCTGCATTCGTTTATCGCCGCACGGTGTAAGACTTCGTCATGTAAGATGGCTCGAGAGGTTTCGCGACCTAACTAGCGTGGTGCGATGAGCGTCAACATCTGCGGACGCAAGAATGTCGTGCTCAATCATAAGGCGCTCGGGCTAGCTTTAACCTTCGCGTATCGTGAAACAGGGCTACAAAATAAATTCAACCAATCTTTAAAAAAAAAGTGCGCTAAAGATCACGAAAAAAGAAAAAAAGGCAGCTCTCTGAAAAACAGAAAAGAGCTACTCTGGAGTCTATATCAATAAAAAATAAACCAAAAGCACGTAAGGCGTCTCAGCCGCCCACAGAGAAACATCCAAAGGTACAGCTGGTTTAGCCATTTACCCTTTCTGTCTCTTGAACTCCAGAAAAGAGGCAAAACAAAGCAGTTCTTTTTTTACCTATTTCTGTCTTTGTCGCAAGCTTTCTTTATGTAAGGATAGGATGACATCATGAAGGTGCGTTAAAGAGTCACGTTTTACACCAGTTTTCAGCGGTTATTTTCCACTGCCACTTATAGCACGGGCTCAAACTGGTCACCGTCTGAAGCAATGTAGTACTTGCTTCTTTCCAACACTTGTGTTGTTGCAGCCTTGACCGACGACGTTGGAATCTCGCGGCAGACTCTGCTTATTTTTGCCTTTAGGGCGTCCGGTGTGGTAGTTTCGCTGCTATGCGCGCGATCGTTCACGTAACCCCACAAGAAGTGCATGTCCGGTGACCTTGCAGGCCAGGGTATAGGTCCGTGCCGGCTAATCCACTGTCCAGGAAAAAAAAAGTTGTCGAGCCACGTTTGAGACTGACTACCACTATGCGCAGGAGCACCATCGTGTTGAAACCAGGTGTTCCGATGGGGCGCAAGTGGAACGTTGCAACAGACGTCGTTCACGGAGCCCTCGAGGATGTCGTTGGCATAGCGTTGCGTCGTTAGTATTTTGTTAAAAAAGATGGGTCCGATGATGTTGCCATCAAAAATAGCGCACCACACATTAAACGACCACTGGTATTGGTGTCATGTTTCATGTCAAGCCCTGTATCGAGCTGCCGCCGCTGGTGAAGCCGTGTATCCGTGGTAATTCGCGTGGGAGTGCTTGAGTAGCGGCGTGCGATCGCGTATCTATTTCGAATTTTGGATGTTTCGCGCGCTTTTGTTTTTTTTTCGGAAAAACAAAGGAGGCAGAGCTGAGCGTGAAACAAATGCTTGATTCGGAGGTTATTTGAGGTGATCTACAACATTGTAATTGATATGTTTGCGATTCAAGCAATAATTAAAAGTTTACTAATTAAAACAATTAATTATTTAATACTTCGCGACGAACAAAATACTGGCTGTAAGTACACAGGACTACGGCTACTATGCAGTCGGTACGATTTCTCTAGACCTCTTGGGTTCTTCTTAAATCTTGGTCCAAGTTAACTGGGACACCTGGTATGAACTAAGGCACGATACACAGATGAACAGAATCGTCTTACTTCCTTACTCAAAACTGCTTTTCACTAAGTGAAAGCAGTTTTAAGCAGCAAGAAGTGTATCTTCAATGGAGAGCGTCGGTTGCTTGTTTTGCTAGGCGTATGTGCACCTGTCAGAGCTGTGTATATTAATGTGGACGGGAGGCTCGTTTATATTCGGTAACATCAGCACCATTAACAGGCAGGACGCCCCTTCGTCAGTAGTCGCTGAGTGAGACAGATAAAATAACAGATAGAAAAAAAGGACAGAAGGCAGATAGAAAAACGGGGGTAGAAGAGCTCGCTTATGCGTGTATGCACGAGCCAACGTGCAGGCATTCCCGGGCTGAACGTCGCTGCGATTATAGCTGTCACACGATGTGTTGTTGCTATAGCAGGCGCTCGAGACACCCATAGCTTTCGCCGTATAAGTTTTCAACATGTCGCTGAAGACCACTCGCTTTGGCTTGGTCCCAAACGTTCGCGCTCGCGTCCTGCAGCACGCACGCTGACACACGCAGTGCACGAACACACACAGCGCTACGCGCCGCAAGTCCAAGCACACTGACAGGCACGCCGGTGCGTGCACTCGATGATACGCGCACACACGGACGAGCAACGGTGCACGCATCATGTTCCGTACGCAGAGAAGCACGCACGCACGCACGCACGCATGCACACACACACACACACACACACACACACACACACACACACACACACACACACACACACACACACACACACACACACACACACACACACACACACACACACACACACACACACACACACACACTGGCCCGTTGCAATTGCGGTACAGACACATGCACGCACGCCGTTGCGCGTTGCTGTGCGTGCGTGTGTGTGGCTGAGTGCACGTGTACCGCGAGGCAAGAGGAGGAGGGGGGAAAGAGAGAGAGAGACGGCCGCCCGCGTGCACCGCGTCCTCGCCCGGCCGCCCCCTCTCCTCCGCTGCCATCGTTCGATGCGATCGATGGGGTCAAGGCCCAGGCTCGCCCACCGCCGCGGCGCGGCCCCGGAAACACACCGGAGCGCGGGAAAGTAGGGCTGCTGGCTCCGCGCACGCAGCGTGGCGAAGGAGCCGCAGTTCCGCGCTCGGGTCGTCGTGAAATTTGCATTTTTCATACACCGTCGTTAGCTCCACGGAGGGAAATCTGGCACCTGCGTCCGTGCAAAGCGCGTTCTTTGCCAGAAGTGCCGCGGAGCTGCAGTGCTCGTGCGTGTTGACCTGTCGACCTGTCCACGCGTAAAGTCTTCCGTCGGCCCTGAAAATCCCACTCTCTCGCGGACTCCGGAGCACCGGAATGGTTACCCGACGCGCCTGCAACAAGTATCCCTCTGTAGCGCCGAAAGTGGCTTCCCAACTTTCGCCCGTGCCTTTTGCAACCTTTTGTCAGAGTCATTTGTCATTTTTCGCCGGCGACCGGAACTTCTGAGACCCTCCCCAATGGCTCAGTTCGTTCACTGTTGAGCGCGAGGTCTCGCCCGGGTTCGAATCCCTGCCGCGAAAGTCGCATTCCCTTATGGGAGCGGAATGCAAAAGCACTCGTGTATTTAGGCCTATATGTGCATGTTAAGGAACCCTAGGTTGTAGAAATGAATCCGGAGCCGCCCGCTATACGGCTTCCTTCATAGTCCATGCTGTGCAGTTTCGGGGCCTTATTATCACACCACTATTTGACTCGATCTTCGCCTGAACTTTCTTCCGGCTTCCGTGACGAAGCCTGTGTGGCACCTCTGGCGCTTTAGGACTGCACGGAAGGTGGCGGCAATATTTTTTCCTCTTCACAACGCCGAATCTCCTAGGATGCATTAGAACTTGTTCTATATACGTGTCCATGACTAGCATCACCGATCAAGTGAGGGGCCAGGCAAGGGGACGCGCAGCCTCTACAGTGCTATTCACTGCATGCTCAGTTGAAGCACTCAAGCTATATTGGCTTGGGAGCGATTAGGAGTAGGGATCAACGGCGAATATATCTCAACAACGCTGGAGACGACTTGCAACAAACGATTGAGGACCTTAGCTGACGAGGTGAAAGAGTAGGGTTGAAGGTTAATATTGAAATATTCATAAGACAAAGGTATTGTTAAATAGTCCGTCAAGAGAACGGAAAATCGTGTTTGGTGTTCAGTCTATAGATTCTGTGCACGAATACGCTTGTCTGTAGGCTAATTACAGAAGATACTGATCATCAGAAGGAAACTTACGGAATAATTTAAATAAATTTACTGCCTTTTCACTCTGTGAAGAAGGATATAGCCAGCGAAGCTGTATTGGGATGAATATATTGACAACTATATTGATTTATATTGTTAGTGCTATATTGATTGAATAAGTACATATACACGTAACTTCGTGGTTGTGATCGTCTTTTTTTGTCTCATTCGTTACCACAGTGGCCATAGCTCTGTGGTCGCTGTGGTACACCACGATCGCTTGCACTGTTGTGCTGGACAAGTTCTTGCCAAAGGTTAAGTCTATACACGGCCGGTGACGCGTGGTCGGCGCATTGATGTCCGCGTAGCACTCAATTCCAAACCGTTCCTTCAGGAAGGATACAATCCACTTGCCGTCGAGGCGCGCTAGGTCGACGTTAAGGTCGTCGATTGGTGGGCACACTATTGCGTTTTGTTATACTTTTCGACCCTCCAATGGGAGCGAAGGCGCTCCGCCCTGCAGCGTTTTATATATGGCCGTGAAGGTCATGCGTCATAAGATGATCGATAAAATGATAACATTCAGAGCGACCACCGCGACTGTTAATATCACGCGGAAACAGTTGGACGGCTACATATATTTTTTTCCATTCTACAAGGCCCTTGCCCACGGACACATTTTTCACCAGAACCTAGCCTCATGCATCTTAGCTGTAATAAATTGGATCGCAATTAGACTGCACTCCATGAGAACAGAAAAGTCCCGTTTGGAAGGTTGGTTGGCTGTTCGGGCATAGTGCAGATGCTTCCGGTGAAAGAGGCGAGTAGACGGGGAAATGGATTCTTTCTGTGGAGGTGATTAGGGCATGTAATGACCTATCAAATAATACAGGCGTATTATTCCTGGCAGTTCCTAGGATCTATAGGATCTGCTATTCGAATGACACATAAAACACCTGTTTCCTTTTTTATTTGTGGGCATTTCTTTCCTTCTTCGATGTGTATATGAAAATATGTTAACGGACTTCATCACGACTCTGTGTAGCAATAACAGAGGGTTTTGGAAACAGTAAGCGCAATAGCGTGTCCAAAAATTACCATGGATGGCACTGCGGCATTTGCAAGATCCATACTCTGCTTATGCTAAATTTAAGTCCGCTGTTTTCCCTCTTTAGATCCCTCATAAAAGAAAACGAAAAAAAAGAGATGGCGATAAAGCAGCAGTCGAAGGAGATAACATTTGCATGCCTCTTTACACGCTTAGCACAGGCACGCATTTACGACCAGGGTAGCATGTCACGTATCGCGAGCAAGAAAAAAAAATTTTATAATTATGCGCCGCAATATTATAGCTTCATGCGCTGTTAATAGCAATGCAGTAGGTGTTTCGGCTTTAACAGGGAAAAAAAAGGAAGGAATGTGCAGAAGTCATCGACGTTGATTGTCAAAGCGAGTTGCACGAACGAACGCTTTTTTTTGCCGAGTCCGACCACCGACCAACCACGAGAACGACTGAAAGAGGCAAAGAAAGCTATTCTCTTTAAAAAGAGAGGTCCTTGTCGCACTTCACGATGACTGACATGTGCAACGCTGCATATCCGTCATTACTGGCTACGTCGCTGTTGATTTCTTCTTGAACACTTCTGCGACATTCACTCCAACCAACTACGCTTATCTTCGCTCACATTATCCGTACGTTGAGTTCTCCTTCTGCAGTTTTCCTTTGTTGCTGCACTTCTTTCTCCGTCATCTGCTGCATTGCGCGCCTGCAACATGTTTTGAGCAAGGCGAGCTCTGAAGCATATTTTCTGCTGTTGCTTCCGAAACATATATCTTCAGACAGCTGTCAGTGCCAGAGTACGCGTTGCGCATGCTACAAACCCCGCACAAATCTTCCAGGTGCGCTGCACGTTTCGCGATATCTCGATGGGTAGTGCTTACGATTCCCACCTTAGTGGCTTGTAAAGTTTCGTTTTTATCCTCATCTCCGCTGTGGCGTCAACACTATAGTACGCGACGGCCACGTCAGTGGCGCTTCGACCATTCACCGGCGCGCGTTTCGGCAGGCCGCGTCACCGACGGCTATCCCCGCTTTGTACGTGCCCAAGACGACGATCGGCCATTAGGTTCCCGAAGAACGGTGCAGCGGAGATATAAGTACAATTGCTATTGACATTATTCAGGCTGCCGGGCGCCATGAAGTGCACGAGGGTTATTATAATCCTTGTTACTAAAATTCACCGACTAGAGGGCGTATGTTGTTACTGCGGAACCACTGACCACACACGGGAATGTGGTGTCCAGTGTTATCGTATCACATCCTGCTTCTGTGGACTCATTGCTCGAAAGGCTTACAGGCTGGTAACTGGCCTTGCTACCTACCACCTCTGTCTTTAGCAGGTCAGCTAGGGTAACTAATGTGTAAGTTTATCGCGAATGCTGAACTGCCGTGACTCTGTCGATTGGCGGCGAATCAACACGTCCGTTTGCGGACAGTACTTGACCATCTCTTGTGTTGCGACGAGGGTCTTGCGGTTTTATTTTACTGCAACGGTAGTTTAATGGTTTAGTTTGTCCCAGTATTTTCGTTACGCCGTTTTCTGTCGTCGGACCGCCTTGCCATGCTGAGTTTCACCATCGCCACTGTAGATCGAACCCCTTTGGAGGCAGTGTGCAGCTGGGAGTGGGACGCGCAGACCACCGTTAGCTATCGCGCAGCAGCACGCTCGACACTTTCAATACGAGAATTCGAGCAACCCACAGACTCAGAGAACGATAGAATATGCGCATGCATTGCGGAGGCCATAGTCACTATCCGTACTGTACAGGAGGAAGGATAAGTCGTGCGCATCGCAGATTACTTATTTGAAAGTTTTAGAGCAGGGGCAGCAAATGTTTGGGACTCCCAAAGAGCTTTGTGTAAGCCGGCCCTTGTCACGTAGGAGGCATGACTTTTTGAATATTGTATTGCGTTCGCTGTTTGCGTCCTGTGCTTCCGGCACCACTGCGGCTAGAAATCGAAGCCAGGATAAATGATAATAGAAAAGCTGATAAAGAAACTGCCTTCGGCACGTACTTTCTTCGGTTTTTTAACAAGCGCAGTTTTGCTCAAAAGGCGAGGCATCGATAGCGATAGCAAATATTGGACAGCTACACGAAGTAAGGACAGTAATTTCATCGGCCGTGTGAACTCGTAAACATTCGCTTACTAACTAAACTAAAGAGCACGGTGCCACGCGCGCAGAGACGAGCATAAACACATCTCTCTCGATGACCGCGCACACTCGCTGTCGAAACGCTGGTGTGAGGAATTAAAAGCCGTCGCAGCAGCAGCGAGCGAAATAACCGTTCTGTCTCTGGCTTCAACGCCAACTAAGCGATGAGAACGCAGCGCGCAGGAAGCTATCTCGCCCTTGGCGCATCTAGACTGTACTCATCGCAAACCGCTTTCAAGATAGGGTACGCGCAGCGCGCCATAGGCAGCCACCGTCGGAGTAGAAACGCCGCGGTGCCTCGCACGCGATGCAGGACTGCGCGCTCCTCCCTTGCGCACGCGAGATCGAGCCACCGTCCTCGGCTCACCCTCGCACTCACAGCATACGGCGCGCAGCCGCCATGTTGCCGCACTTTGACTTTATGCGGAACATCACGCCGACGCCGACGGCGGAAATGCTCCTGGGGTGTCCGTATAATTGTCGTGGCAATAATAAGAATATTGAGAGATATTACTTCACTAGCGGACAGTTTAACGCGCTTAGTTTTATGTGACTTACTTGTCTGCCCTTATTATATAATATCAGGAAATCCAAATTTCGGTGCATCAGGCGATAACATTCCGCTTTAGGCCTACGAGCTCTCGAATCGACAGCCAGTCTCAGCAGCCGAAAATTCATCGGTCAGTTCTTGCCATCTGAATGAGATACGATAGAAATGAAGCGATAGCGTACATCAGCATTTGTATCTTACGAACGTTACCAGTTACTCAGAAATCAGGTCAGATTTGGCTTTACATATATACGCGAGGGCCCGACGCGAACTCCAAGCGTTATTTGCGTCCGCGACGCACGTGGAGCGGCGGCGACGATTTCATTGGAGCATGTGTGAAAATTAAGTTCTCTTTATAGTAGAACTCATCCGTTCAACGGAACGCATTTTTCATGCTTTTGTTAGGACAAGTTCCTTTCAAGAAGCCATTATTTTGGTCTTTTGTACCTGATTATTCCTTCCTCCATCGATTCGTTCGGCCGATAATCACCCCTTCCGCGACCCGTACCATCGGAGGCTCGACGCGATGCGCATTGGCGTCGCACTGGGTGCATTGCCGCTGCAGTGAAACACCACGCGACCCACAGTGACGTGGGCCTCATTGCAGCTTCCCATGAAATGTCCGCGGACGCGCTATACACAGCAGTGCGGCTCTGTAGCGAAACGCCGGTTGTGCTGCGGCACTGCACGGATATTTATGTAGCGAGGCGCTCCGCGGTGTGCGTGCGAATACAGGTTTCGGGGACAGGCGGAGGAAGTCGATTGCGACACGCGTATTTGGCGTATGCGAGTTCGGGACGACATTGATTTGCACGGTACCCCCCCTCCGTGTTTGCGTTGCTCTCTTCCTTTGCGTCAGTTCGTGCGAAGCGCCTGCGAGCACGATATGCAGCGTTCACGCACGATCGTTATACCCTTCTGTTTGTGCGTCGGTTGCGACACCAGCTTGCTACTGAAGGCTGCGGCGTGCGGTGCCTAACATGATCGAAAGCGGATGTGATTGATGGGATCCGAATACAGAAAGAAAAATGTGCAGCAAAAATTTTGCTTGGTGGGATGCACGATATATTGTAGCTGGTGTGAATTATTCGTACTTTCGATGATTGCGACAGTGTGTGTGTGTGTGTGTGTGTGTGTGTGTGTGTGTGTGTGTGTGTGTGTGTGTGTGTGTGTGTGTGTGTGTGTGTGTGTGTGTGTGTGTGTGTGTGTGTTGTGCGCGCGAGTGAGTGAGTGAATGGTCAAGTACGCGCATTCCGTTGATTCAGGTTTCTTTATTGTATTTATTTGCCAATGGATAATATATGCTAAATAGAACCGAGTGGTAAAACTGAATATAAATGCGAACCAGAATATAATACTGAGAGCGGTGCCGGGGTCAAGAAAAAGGATTGTCCACATATAGTACGCTTATGTTAGAAAAGAGAGACACTTGGCTTTTGCTTGAGCATAAGATGAAAACACACTTAATCACCTAGATACTTTGGTGCCCAAATGCAATGCAAGAAACAAGATTGACGAGCAGAAGATCCGGAACAAAACCACCTCTTATATGCGTGATTCAACGGTAGTTGCCTTTGTACCTGTCTTCCACATGCTGTATTGCTCTGAAATGCTTGCATTTCTTTCTTTCCTTCTTTTTTTTTTGTTACAGCCGAATAGCATAAGTTCACCATACGTTTTTATTTGTTTCTCTCCATTTCCTTCTCTCTGTCCTTCTTTCGTTTGTTCTTCCATTTTGTATTCTTTGTTTATTTCGTGCATTCGTTTCTTTTTTTATTTATTTATGCATCTAATTCATAGTTTTTTTTTTCCTCCTTTGTTTCTTTCACTCGCTCATTCTTTCGTTTCTTCTTTCTTAGCCGACAACGGTGGAAACGCGCCGCATTCGCCTCTGTTGGAAACGCACCGCATAGAGGAGGAACACGACCGCGGTGCATTCCACTCGCGTTCTGCGCATAACGGACTTCGCACTGTTTACGCCGCAGACGGGGAGGCGGCGCGCGACACTCATCGCGCTTTTAATCGCGCTGTGCGTCATCGGCGGTGTTATCCGTGCGTCGCTGGGCTTGCGTGCCGGGAGCCTGTATACCGGGCGTCCACGCATGCCATAGGTGGCATTATCACGTCCGCGTTTGCGCTATCATGTAAGATCATCAATTCGACGTGGTACTGGTGGCGTTGGGATCATCTTACACCGATAAGCTTTTGAAAGATAAAATGCGCATTTCCCAACTGAGTTCATTCGATTGATCACTTAGAAATGAACGAACTCAAACCAAGCAAGCAAATACAAATCCGTGTATAAAGAGCAGATAAGCGCTCGTATACGTTACCATGCAGTCTCTGTCAAAAGTTAGCATGCCGCACACCGCGTCGCGATGCTTACTGCATGTGAAACTGTTGTTATATATATGCAGGGCTTTGGAGGGATACAGCTCACTCTTGTCGGAATTAAGCAGCTAGATAAGAAAATCAGAAAAAAAAGAAACAGAGGAAAGGATCATAAACAATTGGCAGAAGATGCGTGAGCCAGCGAGGAACATAAGTGAGTGAATGATGTTAGAGAGCGAGCGTGATTGAAAGTAGGAGCGCCTGTCCAGTTCATTCTTCCTCGTTTCTTCCTTTAAAACGAATGTCTTTTCGCTTACCCTCCGGGGTTTTGCGTGGCTTCTGGCTGGGTCGCTGAGTATCTCGGCGGATATGTTTGAAGGATATATGTGCACCGAATGGCAAGTACGGTCACCTCTGTTCTGCTTTTCAAAAAATGCGGAAAATCCTGCAAGAACCTGGACATATAATGTCGGCTCACAGGTATATATCTATAACGTACACCGACCTGCTAGCTGAATGAGGAAATATGTTGTCTCGGTGAAACCGAGAACAGGGGAGTGGAGACGAGGACATGTTTGACAAAGAGAGCCTGTTTCAGAGATCAAGCGTCGAGCTGCCTTTATTCGTCTTCGAATCTTCCAAACTGCGCAATGGTCAAGTTTGTCGTCATTCTCGTCTACATAGAGCAGACGTGGCAGTACTTTACGGATTCCTATATTTACCTAATTAAAGCGAAGCTTTTTTTTGCGAACCTTCCCATTACTGCGATTGCTGCATATATATATATATATATATATATATATATATATATATATATATATATGTGTGTGTGTGTGTGTGTGTGTGTGTGTGTGTGTGTGTGTGTGTGTGTGTGTGTGTGTGTGTGTGTGTGTGTGTGTGTGTTGCAAAAATTTACTTCCTATATAAAACCTTCATTTATAAAGTCTGCTCACAGTCACCTCTAAAGTACATCGATCTGTTAATCAAACGGTTAATTATATTTGCAAATCTTTTGTATTTCCTTTGTGTGAGTACAAACTAAGTCAACAAGTTCTTCAGAGGCGTATTACTTTACTTTCTTTGATTTAGCCGTTCACTATGTACCACTGGGGTTGTGCCTGTTTTCGGCCACTCCTCGAGAATGGGTATGTCCCACTCCGACAGGGGGGTGGCGGGGATAGGCACAGAATCCTTAAATGCTGCTTGATGCGTGTCGTACTTTTCTGCAGATACACCTGTCACCGCCATTCTTCCCTGGACTGGCATCATACATCGCAATCGTCCTTGTGACGTCGCCGCGTGTATAATACCTCTCGCACTGTGCATAAACGTGATTTGGAGTTTCCATTTCTGCGTGCAGCTGTTGAACGCTGCAGCTCATAAACATAATATCGCATGACACAAAAGTTGCTACCCTTGTGGTGGATGAGCTTACATAATCCACGAGATTAGACATCGCAGAGGACGAAAGTAAACAACGTTGTATGCGCATCGCCTTCAGATGCAGATCATTTAATTAACCGCTTTACTTAGGCTTCGCCTCACCTAGATTCTAACATGTGCGCGTTGGATCTGCATATTTTTTTTTCTTCACCATTTCCTTCTTTCAATCTGGACCGATCGCGCTATAGTCACTTAGTCAATTTGGATCGCATTTCGGTAATTCTTAGCGCCATGCGTACCAACGACGAAAGCCCTGAAACAGGGCTCGCGTCGACAGATCACGTCGCTCGGGCGCGCTACCACGAATTGAAGACTTCCGAGGAAAACTGTCTGCATACGCGCTCGCACTGATCCGCGCCCGCGCACATGTGTATAGTCAAACGCACGCTGGTATACGCACACTTTGGGAGCGCGCGTGCGCTCTGCGTGCACTGTTGTGTGCATGGAAAGTCGAGCGAGTATATACGTCAGTGAACGCTCGTCGGCTTCGAGCAGTGCCCCCCCTCCAGAGTACGGCGTCGAGACAAAGACACTGAAGAGGCGGGAAGCGGCGCCGGCTGCGCTGACAGCTGAAGGTTCCTGATCGACGGAGGTCGCGCACCGAAAACGCGGGACGCGAACACATGCGGGCGCACCGCGAGCGCGCTTCTGCAGCCTTCGGTCGGCAGAATATGCGAGGCGAGGTTGCGAGCCGCGGCTCGGTTGTGACGCGCGCGACTCCCGCTGGCTGGGGTTTTGTTTGTTTAGCTGTTCATCTTTTGCGTCTCTGCATCTGTCTCGTGCGTATATTTTGAAAGCGCAGCTCGGCGCACCGTGCAGTGCGCTTGCTCGTGGTGTCCGGACGCCGTCGTTCTGTGCGCGGCCACCATTGCCGAGAATGGCGCAGAAGCTTTGTCTTCTGCGTCGGCTGCTAGGCCTAAACGTGGAGTGATTGAGTGCATACGACGTCTGGTACGAGTGTGCACCGGGAAATGTGGAATGCTTATAATGACAGATATGTGAATTCAGGTTCGCGTTTGTTGTCCGCGAAAGGTAATAATAATAATAATAATAATAATAATAATAATAATAATAATAATAATAATAATAATAATAATGGAAGCTGTCCACTATATTGTTCAAGAAACGGCGTCCGATAAACCATTACACGTCCATTATTATTTATGCAAGATGGTCTTTTCCTTTTTCTTAATCCTAATTAATCGGTGGTTTCGCTAACCTGGCCGTCACACCTGCTCAGTGATATGCCCAAATTCAGTGAGTACGAATTTACATGTCTGTAGCTGGAAATAACTGAAATATAGCAAGACAGAAATATTGTAGTCTGCACCACCAGAAATAAATGCGAGCGTGTTGTTCCCCGGTGGGAAAAGTGTTTGGGAATTGTCGGGTTAATAATGAGACGAATAATACAAAACTTATCCGCAACTCTTTGCAAGTTAGAGGAGAATGTAGGCGTTACTCGGCATTGCGACATGCGGAGCTATAGCTGCATGGGAGATATTAAAAAATATATATATGCAGATACAACGCACATGTTGGAATCTATGTGAAGCGAAGCTTAATTCGTGAAGCGGTTATAAAATTCCGCACTTAAATACATGCAGATACCTTTATTGTTATCCGATGCAGCGTGTGACCTCATGCAGTGTTTCCGTTTACACTGCACAGGTCACAGTTTTAATCTCAATGTAGTGCTTATGGTCACACCGTTTACAAGGTATATATATGCCGAAACGAAAACACCAAATCATGCGAATACACGCTGAGACGTCCACACAAAGATGCCACGAAGATGAAGACAATGCGCGCTTGTCGTGGCATGAATCGTAATGAGAGGTGTTGAGTGAATGCGCAGAGAAGTATGAGACAAATACATTTAAGACTTTCTGTACGCTTTGTGTCTCAGTGACACATCTGAGGGATTGACCAAGAATGTGCATATGAGCTCTGTCACAAAAGGTCGTGCAGATATATATATATATATTTTTTCACGAACTGTCAGGTACATCAGTGCGGTCACCTTGAAAATACTCTGCATTAGACGCAATACACTGGTTTCCCCTCACGTTTCCTTGCTGGAAGCACCCTTGGAAGTCAATTTCTGTTCGGACAGCGATGTCGTTTCCTTCTTAGTTGTCACATTACCGAAATGCCGCCCGATCGGAACACTAAGTTTGAATTTGGAAAGAAAAAAGGAAGAAAATTGCAGCGGGCTAAATCCGGCGATTTGGGAGGATGCTGCAGCACAGTTGTTGAATTGCGTGCCAAAAGTTCGCGCACTATTACTGCGGAGTGTGCGAAGATATACTGGTGTCGCAGAAACCAGCGCCCTAGCTCTTCCGACAAATTTGGTCGTACGCGGCGCGCACGATCGTTCATACGCCTCAGGACTTCCATGTAGGAAGTGGCATTGTCAGTTAAAAAAAAAGATTAAATTATGGGGTTTTACGTGCCAAAACCACTTTCTGATTATCAGGCGCGCCGCAGTGGAGGACTCCGGAGATTTCGACCACCTGTGGTTCTTTAACGTGCACCTAAATCTAAGTACACGGGTGTTTTCGCATTTCGCCCCCATCGAAATGCGGCCTCCGTGGCCGAGATTCGATCCCGCGACCTCGTGCTAAGCAGCCCAACACCATAGCCACTGAGCAACCACGGCGGGTCATTGTCAATTTGACCTTCAGTTCCAAATTCGTGGTGCGCAGTTCCATGCCAATCGAAGTACACGATCACCACGACTTGGACTTTCGCGTTGTGCTTAGCGCTTTCTTTCTTGTGGAGGGAGGAGAGGAAGGGAGGGGGGGAGGGGGGGAGGGGGGGTCATCTTTCATCTTTCTTCCTTTTTTTTTTTCGCACTCTTCCCTCTGCGACTTGCTCTCGAAGTCGTATTCGTAAATCCAAGTTTCGTCGCCAGTGACGACTATTTGCAGGAAGTCGTCGCGGTTGTCTAAAGTTTTCCAATCAATCCAACATTTTATTCATCGCAACTTTCGCAGGCGTCCGCAGTTTCGCCGCCACCACCATCTTGGCGCAAACCTTTCTAATTTCGAAATTTTCGATGAATATCCAGTGAACGGACGACTTTCCCAAAGCAAGTGCTGCTTACTCTAACATTCCTTCGCCGGTAACTGAGAGATAGAGAAAAAGAAAGAGAGAGAGTGTGTGATTGTGGAGAGGAAACAGAACGCACACGATCTGTGTTTTCATCTTCGCACGAGGTGGGCGCTGTCCTTATCTTGCATCATCCTTGAGCTCCTCACGGCCATCGCAGAAATGCTGGACCCTCGAGAACAAAGTTCTTTCCTTTAGGGCACGCTTTCCGTAGCTCTTTTGCAACATTTGATTCTTCCACCTTCGAGGAAGACCGTGCCTGGCCGCCCACATGTGACTAAGCCTGCTGTCTACGAAGGGAATTCGCGTGGTCGTAGTAATCTGCTTAAATTTCTTTACAAATTCTCGTTTCTTTTTGGCCCAGGTCTCATACGTCTTGGTGTCTTGGTCCTCGTCCTCGCCCCCTCTGTCTGCGCTTCTACGTAACCGGGCACAGTCTGTAATGGTCTTACTCGAAGGTGGAAGAGGCAAAGACATAACAAGAAGCTTCGCAGACGTATACACGCGCTCAACAAGCAAGTGACCGAGTATGGGGAACGACTATGCAGGGAAAACTGGATGAAGATGTGGGACGACCTGCAAGGCACACTGTCTACGAAGAAGGCTTGGAAGCTGTTGCGGCACTTTATAGATCCGTTAAAAAGCAAGAGCGCATGCGCTCGAGACTTCACAAGAACGATCAACGGTTACGACGGGGACGGGGAGAAGCTAATTCGTGAACTCACGAGTAAATACCTCAAGACCGAGAAGAGCAGTAACTCGACTCACGAGTATGAAGGGGATAGCAACGTCGAGATGGACGAAGCCTTCACCGAACTAGAGCTGGTTGCGGCCATCGATGAAAGTAATCTAGGCAGCGCACCGGGAATTGACGGCGTTACATACAAGATGCTAAAAAATATGAGCGACAAAAGTCGAGCTGAACTGCTAAACCTCGCCAACGCGTCCTGGGAGAAGGGTTCGTTACCAAAAGAATGGAAAGAAGCGGAGGTGCATTTCATTCCCAAGCCGGGGAAACCACCCCGCGTCGATAATCTGCGCCCCATCTCCCTCACGTCGTGTGTAGGGAAGGTGGTCGAGCGTATGGTGTTCAAGAGACTACAGAGACATTTGGACGTCACTGATCAGATGCCACCGACCATGTACTGATTTCGGAGGCACCTGAGCACGCAGGACGTCTTGGTGCAACTACACGAGCTGGTTATCAAGCAAGCGAGTACCCCTACGCCAACAGCTATCCTGGCGCACGACCTCACGGGGGCCTTCGATAACGTCACACACGAAAGTATTCTCCGTAACCTGCGCCAAACGGGATGCGGAAAGCGAAAATTCAAATATGTGCAGGATTTCTTAAGCAATAGAACGGCAAATTGGAGAGGAGAAGTCGTAACCGATAACCCTGGGAGACAGAGGCACCCTGCAAGGATCAGTTCTTTCGCCGCTTCTTTTCAACCTGGCATTCCTCCCTCTCCCAGCTTTGCTTCAAGACATGGAGGGCATAGATCACGCTCTCTATGCAGGCGATATCACTGTGTGGACGTCGAGGGCAGGGTCGGAGAGTTGGATGGAGGAGACCCTTCAGAGAGTGGCAAAGACCGTGCACGAGTTCGCTAAATCGTGCGGCCTCAGTTGCTAGCCACAGAAGTCAGAGTTACTCGTCATCAAGCCAAGAAGAAAGAAAGGAGACCAAGAGAACGTCCGCATCATCATCGACGGGACGACCATAACGCCAACCACTCAAGCACTTATCCTGGGTGTCATCTTCCAGAACAATGGCAAGGCGGGGGCGTCGATCGACAAAATCAAGGTTTCAACGGAACAAATTTCGGACATGATCAGAAGAGTCACAAACAGACAAAGGGTATTGACGGAGGACGATTCACTGACGCTCGTCCAGGCCTCCGTGACGTCGCGCATCGTTTACGCGGCGCCGTACCTCAAGTTACTGAAGAAAGACAGGGACCAGTTGAACGTCATTATACGCAAGGCAACCAAGATGGCGCTGGGCATTCCGAAGCACTCTTCGACCGACAAGCTTCTCGGCATGGCCAAGCACAACGTCGTGAACAGTTAATAGAAGCTCATCTGTCTAATCAAAGAGTTCGACTCAGTCAAACTTCGGTGGGACGTCGCGTTCTTGCCAAGTTGGGCTGGCAAGAGGCAGAGCGGAAGGAAACGGGGCCATTACCCAGGTTGTGGGCGCATAAAATCCACAGTAAGCCACTGCCTAGAAACATGAGGTCGGGTCGTAACGACGGCCGCAGAGCGGCTTGTATAGCGGCCTTGACGGGGGCTTTGGGTCGAATAGTAGAAGAGGAAGAGGGGGTCACTCTCTTCACAGACGCTTCGTTACCCAAGTTTTCATCGAAAACCACGCTGGCAGTTACGAGGCGGGGTGTGCTCGTAACATCAGCCTCCATCAAGACGTCTTTTCCGGAGGTGGCAGAAGAGGCCGCGATAGCGCTAGCTCTCGCGCAGCCCAAGGTGGGAAGAATTGTCACTGACTCGCAAAAGACGTATAACAGCTACAGAAAGGGGTGGGTGTCTCTTGCGGCACTAGATATTCTCAAGAGTAAACGCGGCGTACCTGAAAGGAAAGTTGAGTTGATATGGACACCGGCTCACTCTGGGCTGGAGGGCAACGAACTTGCCCACCAGTTCGCCCCGAAGATGGAACACCGGGTAGAGGAAGGTGAACCACAGTCCATAATTAGTTATAGAGACATTACGAACCATTATAAGACGGAGAGGCGCCGTTACCTCGATCCTTACAAATCGCTTAGCAGAGAACAGCAAGCGATCTACAGGCAGATACAAGCAGGATCCTTCCCACACCCTTACCTTCAATACAAGATGTACCCGAAAAGGTACGAGAAGGATTGTAATTTCTGCAAAACTCAGTTAGGCACGCTTTAACACATCATTGGAGTATTCGATTTCATCAAGGAAATCCCCCGTCCTCTTACCTGCCTCACTACGCTACCCCATCCCTCATCCACCCTTACCGAGCGATGGCAGACCTTGCTAACCAGCGCCGCCCTGGAAGACCAGCTCGTCCTGATCTCCAGGGGCCAGGTGGCTAGCGAAGCACATCATATAGGTCCCGTGAAGAGGGAACCACTTCCATCGACGGCGTCTAAGAAGATGTCGAGTTCGGCTCAATAAAGTTGTTTCTCCCTCTCTCTCTCTTGCAATATTTGATGAATTTCTGCGCCATTGTTGCCCAATTTAACAAAAAAATTTATATCGACCCTTTATTCCGTCTCTTCGCCGACCTCCATTTCGAAAAAGACCGAGAATGGGTTGCGCAACCAATGCACAAAATTCTGCCTTTTCACGCAGCAGTGCAGCTCGTTCTAGAGCTCTTTCGACCGGACCCTCTCCCACTTTTTTTGCCGACTCACTGCACGAACCTCTGGCACAGACTTCGTATACCGAGTGGCCCAGGGATGGGGTAGCCCAAATATGCGAAATATCAGAAAAGCTCAAATAAGCTGTCGAACATCGTGCGTTATTTCTTTAAGAGGTTTGTGTGCCTTCCACCAAATTTTCAGCCAAAATCCAGTGAACCTATATATGTATATGTACGGGTAAAATGTCGTGGTTTATTCTTTTATTACGCTGAACAATGGTGGCGCTCACACGGACTACATTGTCGGCGAAAATTTCATGTAACGACAGTGTACTCCCTTCAGCCATCGGGCGTCACCGACACCTGCCCCCTCCCCGAAGTTTCTGCGTTCCTTCCCCACCCCCCGTCGCCCTCCCCTTCTCTGGTTAGGTGCGTGTGCCCCCCTCCACCTGCCCGAAAATAAATTTTCTGGCTACGTCCTTGCCTTCAGCCGTAAAGGGACATCGCCGAACTCGCTTCACCGTAAGCTCCGTTGAATTTCGAGTGCAGGCCCCTAGAGCTATAAAGACGAAGGGTGGACAAGGCGCTCACGAGTGCCCTTGTGACACGGGTATTAGTTGTTTAGTACTTAATTAACCGATTGGAAAAAAACTTCGCTTCACATAAATTACGACATTTCTTGCATCTGCATGTTTTTTTGTTTTTTTTTAATAAACGCTTCGCGCGGGAAAGTTGTTGAGTTAGGTAAGATTAGGCTACTAGGACCAATGTAGGACGCTAGGCGTGCCTTGACCAGATTTCATTTTTCTTCAGATGCGACAGCGGCACACCAGACTTGAAACATCTATTCTGGCTTAGCATAGCCGTAGAACCAGTCAGAAACAACTGCAAAGGACAGCACAGAACACTCGATTCTTGGACGTACAGCCCTGTCGAAGAAAACATCGCTGTTTTCTGGCTTTACGTTATAGAAGCCAATCAAATACCATTATCTTAGCTACACTTCTACCTCCATCCCTCCGGTAAAAAATATGGAAGAATGAAAACCCTTGGCCAGCCACGAGCAATCGTTGTCTTAAATAAAGAGTTATTCTTTCATTCATTCCTCTAGTTGGTTTTAATTGGCGAATATGAGGCAGTTTTGTGTGCTTAGAAGCCAATTTCCGTGTATATTCGTTTTAAGCATGTTGTTGCTCTGTTGCTGCGGGATTTTTCCTGCAGCTCTATTTCTGACATTGCTTTCGCACTATAGACCTTGGATTGGGGTTTTCCCTGGATGAACGCGCGCTGTCTTTCCTTTCATTAATATCATGTGTTTATGTCACGTTTGCCACGACGAGGTAATGATGATTCCTTGTTGGTACGACGCCTGGACGGCACATCGAAATCCCAAAGGGCGCTTAGCAGCGTCCGTTGTGTAGTACGCGTAGGAAAGCACGGGATGCGTTCCGGAAACGTGACGTCATCGAGCAGGTTCCGTCAAACGCTCCCAGCGTCCCTTCTCTTTCCGCCGAAGCACAATAGCGACGAGGTGCCCTGCGGCAACACTTGTTAAGCGTGAAGTTTGCTAGGCTGCTCTTCTTTCGAATAGTTCTAGCTTAAGAACTGTTTTGTGAATACTGATGGCAACCATATATATATGGAATCCCGCAGCATTGATGATTTCAGGTAGCGTGCGTGGGTTTATTGACCAGTTGCCTCCACCCAAAAAGATGACGTACTCGTGGCGCCTGCGGCAGAAAGATGTTCCACATCCGCCGCCAGGGCATGTGAGTGGTGGCTCTGGCTAACGCTTCCAGGGCTAGTGCTAGTGGTAAAACATAAATACCCCAGAGAGTAGATGGGAAAACGGCGCCGCTGTTGCTCACTTGGTAAGAGCATCGCACGCGTAATGCGAAGACGTGGGTTCGTATCACACCTGCAGCCAGTTGTCTTTTTTTCATCCACTTTCATTTCCATTAATTTATTATTTCTTTAATCCAATTAATAAGTACGAGTAATTTCCCTACTCTGACCTTGGTGTCTTTGTTTGTTGGCTTCTTATGATATGACTGAAAAAAATCAAGCAGCTCGGTTTCCTTCTTTCTCGTTCACACACACGCACATGCACACGCACGCACGCACACGCACGCACGCACGCACGCACGCACGCACGCACACACACACACACACACACACACACACACACACACACACACACACACACACACACACACACACACACACACACACACACACACATATTCTTTCATGTCCATTTATTTACAATTTATTTAATTCAATTAGAGCTGCAAATATTTTCTTCTATGTCGTCCTTCGTCATTGTTCGTTGGCTTCTTATGATAGAATAAAAATTTCCTTTCGTGTCGTGTGTATGTGTGTGTATGTTGTTCATCATAGCTACCTTATCAATAATAACGCGGCTTGACAACCGTGATTATCAGACGAAGAAAGCCGCGTTGAAAGAACGTAACATGCTTTATGGCCTTGGGACCGACCTCTCGGAAGACTGAAATTATGATGCGCCTGAATCTCCGCGTCGCATATTCGCGTATGATATGAGGTCCGCAATAACACTGCCATGATGTCGGGTGATAATCATTATATGCAATAATCCCATACGATCATTTGGTATCCTGCATAAACATCTGAATGATTGCACGTGATCGTTCAGGGTTAAATGCAGTGTAACCCAAACGAGACGATCGCAATTAAGTTTTGCGATCGCTTCGGTCGTTCGGCGGGCTGTTTGTTTCATACTTTATGAGGTGAAAGCAGCTTTTACCTTATAGAATATGAACCGAACAGCCCAGCAACAAAGCCATCTCATCATATACTCTGCGGGATTCTATTTAAGAGCGTGGAAGATTATACGATCTTATGTGGATTTATTGTAAGTGCAAGTTACGAGAGGCACACGGGATTCCAGTTGCACTTTGTGTGTGTATGTCTGGGAGGGCATGTCACATTTGCCTCTGAGATAAATGTTTCTCGTCAAGAGAGCAAGCGCCTCCTCCTGCGCCGTGCCACGCGGTAGCCAGCTTTTCGGTCTCCTAGCTAATGATGCTCATTGTGACGTCACAGAACCGTTTCCGCAAATATCCGCCAAGGACGACGCTCGGCGTCACGAGGTGTACCGCTTGCGTTTCTCCGGCGCGCGGCATAGCTGTGCGAACGCGGTCAGCGGTGTCCACGCGAATGGAGCGGAGGAGGACTGCGCCAGCCATTTGTGACGCAGTCGGGGCTGCGCGATAAGGAGCGATAATAAGATGGCAGGTGTCACGCTGGCGGGGGAAGCGGCTCGATGCGGTTTCCTCGCTCGGGCTGCGCTATCGTTCGGGCACGCGGGTCGCGTCGCCCCGGCCATCGTGCGCGCGTCCCCTCTGCGAGGTTTCGTCCTGGACCGTCTTGAACGGCGCCGTCGTGTAGCCGTAGGGAAATTGTGTGCCGACCGCGAGGTTATTGGGAAGGGGGTCTTGACGCGTCCGCGCCACGGTTGGCGCGGAACGCGCTCATCCTCGCAGCCGTTCGTCGGCTGGTCTATAGCTTAGGCCAGTGTGGAGCTTCGAACGTCGTCTAAGGCGTACAGCAACGAAGCTTCACTGTTAGCACGAGTGGGCTCCCATTGGTATAAGGAAGCCCGATTGCAGCCATTGTGTAGTAACGACGCTGCGTACATACATACATACATACATACATACATACATACATACATACATACATACATACATACATACATACATACATACATACATACATACATACATACGTACACACACACACGCGCGCGCACGCACACACACACACACACACACACACACACACACACACACACACACACACACACACACACACACACACACACACATATATATATATATATATATATATATATATATATATATATATATATATATATATATATGTGTGTGTGTGTGTGTGTGTGTGTGTGTGTGTGTGTGTGTGTGTCATTGCACGTGCGCCGCTGCATAGCAACCGAACTCTGCAGGTCTTGGATATCGCGCCTTGCACCCGTGCTCCTTCAGTGTCTTCTTTATTTTTTTTTTTTTTTGTTCGTTGAACAGCTTGGCTAAAGTTAGCCAGGACACCCCATACACTGGTCTAGCTAAATCGGGGCTCGTTTTGGCGGTACCCGTTTTATGCGCTTATATTGTAACCTGTGCCTGTTCCAGCGCGCAATTTCGTTGAATTAGTTGAGTCTGTATTTCAAACCCCTGTAGTGGTGACATTCAGTACATTTTAATTACTATAGCTTAATTAACTATACATGTATAGACAAGCAGTAAATGCAGGTAAGTATTAAGTAAGCGGTGGATGCAATGCACATGGTGGCATGTAATTGCTGAGCTCATGGCCTCGATTCCCAGCCGACGTCTTGATAGGGGAGAATACCGAAACATGCACACTTAGATTTTAGTACCACGTTAAAGGACACGTCGAGGCGTTCAAAATCCGCAGCTCCGGCATATTTCATAGTCCCACCGTTGCTCTGAGACAATAAACATAATCAATTATTCAAACACTGTTTAATGCAGCAAATCTGATACACGCATCGTGTGCATACGAGCGATGAGTGCCTGCAGGTATTAAAGTTACACAAGTGCAAGCGATACAAACAGAAAACGATAGCATGTGAAGGTCATATAGTTTCATAGCAGTGGTTGGCATGAAAAAAAAGTGCGCGATAGTAACCGGTTAAGCTTTTCTTATTGATCGCATATCGATAAACGCCTTTAGCGCACACATCGCAATCGAAGAGCTGAAGCCGGTCAGTTCTCTATGGGCATGTTCACTTAACAGGCCATCTCGAGAAAATAGCCCCATTTCCGAGAAATTCGTGCTCGCAAGTGCGTCGAAATGCTTGATTCATTACTTAGTATCACCAGAGTCCATCATGGAAGGACTCTGGTGTCACTCTCCCGCAAAGTCTGCGAACAAACTGCGAGGTACACCAACGTGCCTCCTCGCTGAATTTGTGGACGAGCGTCTCAGAACCGTTGCTTGTCTCACGATACAAGAAAAGCTCAGGTTGGGTCTATGCTTTTGGTTGTACTATCATGCCCGAATGAAACACAAACAAGAAGAAATAAAGAACACCTCTTTCATCTGATTTCTTGAGAGTGAGGTGTGTGATCGTTGAGTAGCCGGCCGCTAGTGATGTTCTGACAGGGTGCAAAAGGGAAATTCGTTTTTCAGTTCGTTTTCTCGTGTTCGCGTTTCACTCCTGCGCGATATGTACGCGTTGAATTGAAACGCGCAACTGATAGCAACGAATCCTCGCGTTTGCCCTTGGTGTCGCGCGTGTGTCCTATCCCGGCGTCCTTGTTGCTAGGCGTAGCGCGTTTCAGTTCAGCATCTCAGGATGCGTGTTTGTGGACATGCATTGATTACAAGTGACAATTCTGACAATTACACAGTTGCGAGGGGTGTGTTAACAATTTGCTGTCAGAAAATTTAATTTTGAAGACCTTCACAGGAGTTTAAAGCACCTCCTGGGAAACGGAACCGGAACTGTTTCGCAGTAAAAGCTGTTATTATTACTATTTTTCCAAACGCGCCGAGGAATGGTCATATTTCTTCATTTCACTTAAAAAGAAAGAACCCGAAATTTTACTGTCTGTACTTTGACGCGAAACCCCGGTCCGGGGGTGCTGCTCTGGACATCGTGAAATTCCGACTTATACTGCAATGGCGCCATTTTAAGCCAATCAAATGAACCGTACAGCAGCCTTGTGGGCCAATGAATAGCTGGCAAGATGGCGAATTGGACAATATGGCGGAGTTTGATAATGTCCGTAATAGCACCCCGTTCGCGCGCGGAGGAATGGGAGGTTTAGCCATCAGCCAGGCCCAGAAGTCTGTAGTGTTCTTATGGTATCTGGAAGCTCGCCACTCGCTTCACCAATGTCGCAGGTCAACTTAAATAATGTAGCAAAGTGTCTGAACGAGAGGTATAAGCTGTGCTAGTTGTTTTACATTCAACATGGTGCATAGCGCAAAAGACTGGACAAGTGATATACGAACAGGGCAGTAGCTAGCGCATCTGTCCTGTACGAATCACTTGCCCTGTCGTCTGCGCTGCTCGCCATCTTGGATATGTGACGGGAGTTCTCGCGAATGGCCGCGCCGCCACCCGGACAATCTCGGAGAACGCGAGCGTTATACAGGAAGCCACCGGGCGCGCAGGTGGAAAAACCTGGCCTTACAGGTTTACATTTACGTGTAGCGCAATGCGGAATGATGTGGGGGGTCGGTATACAATGGGTGCATCTGTGCACGTCTCAACAGGACCGTCTCGCGTCGCGTCATGGAGTGGGGCAGATTGAGACAACCCTCCTCAGTTGGTACACATGTCGTCTAACCTTGCGCGCCAGTCGGAGCGTGCTAGAGCGAGCAGTACGGTACGGTTGACTGGATCAGGTCAGCACGGGGACGCAGAGCTTTAACAGGACAAAGAGTCGTGAATGACAGGCGTCATTTTGCGTGTGCCCTTCACGTAGAGGGCGTGGGGGGGCCGCATGGTTTTAACAAAGAACCGTAAGGGACGGTCACACACACACGAGGTGAGGCGCGTAATTTTGTGCTTGATTTTCTTTCACAGCTGTTTGTCTCATTAAAAATGCGCAGCAAAACCTACATTCCATGTTCATTTCATTTATTGCTCTGTAGAGGTCCCTGTCGCTTGTGGGTGCTAGTCGAGGCAAAGTCGGGGAACGTCTATGTTGACAGTCAAGCTCGCCTTCTGGCAATACGGCGAAGTGAGATTTCGTTAAATTATGAGATTTTCCGTGCCAAAACCAAGATCTGATTATGAGTCACGCCGTGGTGGGGGACTCCGGAGTAATTTGGACCACCTGGGGCTTTATCAAGCGCACCTAAATCTAAGCACACGGGTGTTTGCGCATTTCGCCCGCATCGAAATGCGGCCGCCGTGGCCGGGATTCTATCCAGCGACCTCGTGCTTAGCAGCCCAGCGAAGTGACATTTCAATTTCTCCTCCTCCTCCTCATCATCATCAGCCTATTTTATGTCCACTGCAGGACGAAGGCCTCTCCCTGCGATCTCCAATTACCCTTGTTCTGCGCCAACCGATTCCAACTAGCATCTGCAAATTTCCTAATTTCGTCGCACCACATAGTCTTCTGCCGTCCTCAATACGCTTCCCTTCTCTTGGTATCCATTCTGTCACCCTAATGGTCCAACGGTTATCTAATCTGCGCATTACATGACCTGTCCAGCGCCATATTTTCTCTTAATGTCTATTAGAATATCGTCTATACCAGTTTGCTCTCTAATACAAACCGCTCTCTTTCTGTCTTTTAAAGTTATGCCTAGCATTCTTCGTTCCATCGCTCCTTGCGCGGTCCTTAACTTGTTCTCAAGCTTCTTTGTCAGTCTCCAACTCTCTGCCCCATATGTCAGCACCGGTAAAATGCACTGATTGTATACCTTCCTTTTCCATGATAACGGTAAGCTCCCAGTCAGGAGCTCACGATGTCTGTCGTATGCAATTCATCCCATTTTTATTCTTCTCTGAATTTCCTCCTCATGGTCAAGGTTCCCTGTGATTAGTTGACCAAGTTAAACGTACTCCTTCACAAACTCTAGAGGGTGACTTGCGATCGTGAACTCTTGTTCCCTTGCCCGGTTATTTATCATTATCTTTGTCTTCTGCATATTAATCGTCAACCCTACTGTTACACTCTCCCTGTTAAGGTCCTCAATCATCTGTTGTTGCCCGTCCGCAGTGTTGCTGAATATAACAATGTCATCGGCAAACCGAAGGTTTCTGAGGTATTCGCCGTCGATCCTTACTCCTAAGCCTTCGCAGTTTAATAGCTTGAATACTTCTTCCAAGCACGCAGTGCTTGGAAGAAGTATTCAAGCTATTAAACAACAAGGAGACATTATTAACAAGGAGACACAATCTCTCCAATAGCATTGGAGAGATTGTGTCTCCTTGTCTGACCCCTTTCTTTATAGGCATCTTCCTACTTTCCTTGTGTAGAATCAAGGTAGCTGTGGAACTTATCTAGATATTTTCCAAGGTATTTACATAAATGATCTGAATATGTAATGCTCCTTGATTATGTAATGCCTCTACGACTGCTGGTATCTCTACTGAATCAAATGCTTTTTCGTAATCTATGAAAGCCATATAGAGAGGCTTATTGTACTCTGCGGATTTCTCGATAACCTGATTAATGACATGGATGTTATCCATTGTAGAGTATCCTTTCCTGAAGCTAACCTGTTCCCTTGGTTGAATGAAGTCCTATGTTGCCCTTATTGTATTGGAAATTATTTTGGTAAATATTTTATATAATACTGGGATTAAGCTAATGGGCCTATAATTTGGGAGTAAGCTAATGGGCCTATAATTTTTCAGTTATTTGACGTCGCCCTTTTTGTGGATTAGTATAATGTTTGCATTCTTCCATATTTCTGGGACCCTTGCAGTCGATAGACACTTCATGTAGAGTGCCGCCAATTTTCCAAGCATTATGTCTCCTCCATCTTCTGTTATTCCATCTTCTCCTGCCACTTTTCCCCGTTTCATGTCTTGCAAGGCCATTCTGACCTCATCACTAGTTATAGGAGTTTCTGTATCCTGTTCATTATTGCTTCGAATAGAGTACTCCTGAGTCATCTGGGTACTATACAGGCCAGTATAGAATTCTTCCGCTGCATTTATTATACCTTCAAGATTGCTGGTGATATTACCGTGCTTATATTTCAGTGCATACATCTTGGTTTGACGGGCGATGGGGGCCCATAAAACGGTGAAGGCGCTTTCGTGCTTCTTAAGGACGACGGGCTTGTGCGACCACCTGGGACTATTAATGCAATTTCTATAAGACCACACGCGTCAGCGAACTCACCGCAATTTCCGTCTTTCCTTCCCTCCTCTCTCTCCCTGTTATCTTTGTTTTCCCCTTTCCCATTCCCCCTGTGTAGGGTAGCCAACCGGATGTTATTCTGGTTAACCTCCCTGCCTTCTACTTTTCTCTTTCCTCCCTCCCCATCTTGGTTTGTCCGATGCCAAGTTTCCTTCTCACTGATTTCAGCTTGCGTCCATTTTTTACGGCTTCTTCAGTTTTTCTCACGTTATAATTTCGAATATCACTTATTTTCGCTTTGTTGATCAGTTTTGACAGTTCCGCGAATTCTATGTTATCTCTTGAGTTGGACACTTTCATTCTTTGTCGTTTCTTTACTAGGTCCTTTGTTACTTGGGAGAGCTTGCCGACTAGTTGCCTTGGTGACTTGCCTCCCACTTCAATTGCTGCCTCTGAAGCCCATTTACAGTTTCATTCATTACCTCCATGTCATCATCATCATCTCGCTGTTCTAAGGCTGCATATTTGTTTGCAAGTACCAGCCTAAATTTGTCTGCTTTTACTTTTACTGCCTCTAAGTTGACCTGTGTTTTCTTGACCAATTTTACTCTTTCTTTGTTCAAATTGAGGTGAATCCTAGCCCTCACTAAGCTATGATGACTGCACTTTACCCTACCTATCACTTCTGCATCCTGCACTATGCTCGGATCGGCAGAAAGTATGAAATCAATTTCATTTATTGTTTCACCATTAGGGCTTTTCCAGGTCTATTTTCTGTTGCTAGGTTTCCTGAAAAAGGTGTTCATTATTCTCAGCTAATTGCTTTCTGCGAATTCTACCAGCACCTCTCCTCTAGCGTTTCTAGAATCGACGCCGTAGTTGCCGATTGCCTGTTCACCCTCCTGCTTTTTCCCCACTTTTGCATTGATGTCACCCATTACTACTGTATAGCGAGTTTACACTTTTTTCGTCGCTAATTCGACATCTTCATAAAACTGATCTACTTCCTCATCGTCGTGACTGAATGTTGGAACGTAGGCTTGTACTACCTGTAATCTGTACCTCTTATTAAGTTTGATTACGACTGCTGCTACCCTCTCGTTAATGCTGTAGAATTCGTCAATGTTGCCCGCTATGTCCTTATGAATTAGGAATCCTACCCCGTATCGCTTCTTATCAGGGAGGCCTCTATAGCAGAGGACATGGCCGTTATTCAGCAATGTGCAAGCCTCACCAGTTCTTCTAATCTCACTAAAGCCGATAATATCCCAAACAATGTCTGATAGTTCCTCGAAGAGTCCTGCTAAGCCAGCCCCACTCGAGAGGGTTCGGGTGTTAAACGTTGCAACGGTCAGTTTCCATTGGCGGCCTGTCCAGACCCAGAGACTCTTAGCACCCTCTGCTGCGAAACAAGTCCGACCGCCGCCTTGGTCAGGTGCTCCACAGCTGCTGGGGACTGAGCGCCATTGGTTAATTGAAGATATCATTAATTTCTCTTATACCTCCCCTAATGAAAAAACCAATTTGAAAAAAAAAATAGTTCTTATGTTAAAAACGCTCCCTGGACGTCGCTTTAGAATTTTCAGTGTATAGATCCTTTCTTTGTTTACACACAAGTCCCAGAAGACTTCCGTTAAGCCCTCTGGAACTATGCGCGAGTCACAATAGCTTATAAATAGTATATAGAAAGCATGTAGAACTCTTCACCTGGCACCAGTTTTGCTGTAGAATTAGAATGTTTGACAAATGAATTTTACTGCCATGTGCGAAACGAAAGCTACATGCGTGGGCTGGACACATGGGACACATTCCTTATATCTGAACACATCAAGAACATGTGCCGATATTGCAAACTGTTAGACAAAATACTTATTTTTCATTAGCTAACTTGGCTGTCAAAAATATATGACCGGAAGTTTCCTTGGGTCATGAACGCACTGCTGCCGTGGATGCAAAGGTCTATAAAGAGCGCGTCCGATGGGGCCTGGTAATGGTGGTGTGAAGCTGTGTGTGTGTGCGTGGGGGGGGGGGGGGGTGGCGTTCAATGGCCCGGATGGCATTGCGTAAGGGTGGCGTACAAGCGTATGATGCACAAACATTTCAGAAACAAAAATTAAGGAAAGAGAAGAGGAAACAAGATAGATGATACGTACAAGTCAATGAACACAGCATGGAGTGTCGATACACGTTACGTCAATAATATTGCTCGCACTTATCATAATGCGCCCGTTAGAGGTAACGCGCACTGTAGAGCTATGCACTGCGAACGTATGCGTCGAAACAATGCCTTCTGCGTACAGCGATGACCTTCGTGACACTCGCAACCTTCAGCGGCAAAGCTGCGTTGCAACAGCGTGAACGCGTGGTGTGTGTGTGTGCACACATCACAATGGACACTTTTCATCGTCACTCTGCGCCGTCAGGTGGCCCCAACGAGGGCTTTCTTTTTCTATTTGTCCCGCAATGCGTCGTACGCTTTTTGAGTTTTGTGCGCTTTCGAAAGAGAGAGAGGGGGGGGGGGGGGAGAACAACAATGTGAGTAGGTTTTACCTGAATGGCGAAGCTGCGACAGGGATTGCGTAACTGTGCAGGGGAATCCGGTGCCGATGATCTTTGCCATATCTTTTATTTTATTTTTTCATCGGTTACACTTCGTGTCTCGAGAGGAGCTGCCGAAGCTGCGCACTGCGCCATTTTTTCGTCTTTCTTTGTTCTAGGTTTTTATCGCTGCGGTCTTCTCATAATTTGCTGCCTTTAAATAATTCTACCAGTTCGAATATACGCGACTGTTACATAACAAGGGGGACTGCCGAAACGCTGATTGCTGGGCCAGTCGGTGTGGAAGCGGCCTTTAAAAATGAACTGCTGATACGCAGGCCACAACGGGAAAGGTACCGAGAGACAAACGAGAATGTCTTTCGGTGTTTCTTCCGTCGTTTCTCGTGCTCTAGCTCCAACTTTTCATCGTGACAGCAAAGAAACTCGAGAAGAAACTAAGAACCGCGCATTAACGACGAGTGGAACGGAAAATGGCAGGTGTGGTGCAACATTAATGGATCACAGAGCGAACGTGTTCTGCTCATGTATTCTGTAATTGTTGAGTTCGAGTGGTGGCGCGGTAACGTCACAGCAGCCGCTCGACGCCAAAGCTCAATCCTAACAGACATGCAGGCCACGGGTGCGAATAAGCCGGCGGGGTTTCATCGTACGCCGGCTGCGATCTCACTTCGGAAAGCAAGTCGCTCAAACGCGCGCAGTGCGAGCGAACGGCGACGCGACGGATCCTGTGGTATAGCAAACAGTTCTATAAGTGCGCAGACAAACGATCACAGAGAAGAGAGAGAGAACACACAAGGACTGGCGCAGTACTTGTGTGCTTTCTCTCTGTGGTCGTATAATGTGTATAAAACTGTTTGCTAATATGCATCAACTCGCCCAACAAGGAGTTATTGTAAGCGCCTGTGGTATAGTTCCTATTTCCTGCGACGCGAGAGCGACTCGCGCTTCTCGTGGTCCGAACTTTGGTTTGTCAGAACGAGATGTCGCAATGGTCAAAGGGCTCGCGAACCCTTTCGAAAGCTTCACTTGGCGCGCTTGCGTTTAAGAAAATTAATGTACGGGACTGTTTGTTTTCATAACTGAGCGAAGCATGCAGGAACGCGGAGGTCGCTAACCAAGGGGCCGGTGTGATGTGTAAGGAATCATTTCGTTCGATTATATTCCTTCTTTTTTATCAGCCGATCCCGATGATAACGCTCGGGCCATTGACGAGACGCGAATAGTGATAACATTGGAATATAATCGTTGCGTTACCCTGCCCTGATTGGCGCATTCGGAGCACGTGCGAATATAAATTCCAGTGTGCCAAACTAAAGTGTACCGCGACTACTCAAACGCACTAGCAATGACGCAAGTTTCGTTGCATATTTTGACAGTAAGCTGGTCGGAGACATATATATATATATATATATATATATATATATATATATATATATATATATATATATATAGCCGTCAGATCTGAACAAATTAGAGCGCTTCTGCCTTAAGAAAAGAAGAAGAAAAAAGAACGGTGAACCAGAAAGGTGCTCTGGACGCACTTTTTGATTTACGCTTGATGTAGCCTGATTTGACCATACGCAACGTGTATACGCAGTGGTTGGCTAGGTAGGTCAGAAAGGAAACTGGTAATTTTCGCTTGCGCCATTCGAGCCAAACGTACGCTCCGGTGCTGGCCGACTTTGCTTGTTTCTTTCTTCTTTAATGCTTGTATTAGCTCGTTACACAACTTCAAGGAGTGTCTTAAAGGAAGAAGGAGTGTCTTCAAGGATTAGGTTCCTCGAATCTATACACGTTTTTAACTGCCCCATGTTCCATGTTCCCGGATGTTGGGTGCAGGGGTCACTTAATTTTATAGGATGCTTGCTGTACAAATGCGATTTTGACATTGGCGTTACACAGGTAGATCAGGTTCTGCACAGCTAATTTTCGTTCGCGTAGCTCTTTCTTGTTGGGGATCACGGTCTTTTTTTTTTTTTTTTTTTTACACAAAGTGATCATGCACACAGTGCGCTGGCGTCAACTGCAGTCAGCGCATTGTTGGTCTTCGTCTTACCTTGGTGCTCCGTGGGCGGCGCGTGCGTCTACATCTCGCAAAACATTATTGGCCATTTTATGGCACGAATGCCTTAAACAGTGTATATGGGTATCAAAAGTAACCTTCAAGCGTAACAGTAAACACGGAAGCCATACGCTTTGGATTTTTAAGAAATATTACATAATGCCTGCCGTAAACAGGGCGCACAAGACAGGCTAACAGACCTGCCAGTCGGTTTGGCGTAATGTATACTCAAATCTGGGAAGCTGTCCGTTAGTGGAGGATGTGAAAGATAAATTCACCTTTCTTGCTTTTCATGCACAAACGGCGTCGCCGATGACGCTAGAGTAGACGTCGCGAATTTCGTTGTATGAGGTCTGTTAGAAAAGTATCCGATCTTATGATTTTTTTTCGAACACCTGATGGATATTAAACAAGCGCGCTTGCATCAGCCGACCTTGAACCTTCGTGCGCATGCACGAATTTTTTCCCGCCTGCCGATAGCGTCAGTCGCTGGGACGCAGCGTTTGAGTGAGGTAGTGCGCAGTGCTTTCGTCGGCTTTTATTGCAAGGAAAATGGCGGAGCGACTAGAGCAGCGCTACTGCATCAAGTTTTCACAGAAACTGGGCGACAGCCAAGTGGAAACCATTCGGAAGATTCAGACGGCTTTCGGTGACGATGCTATGAGCAGCACACAGATTAAGGAATGGTACAACGGGTTTAAAGATGGCCGCACATCGGTGGAGAGCGAGCCACGCTCCGGTCGGCCATCAACATGCCGAAATGGCCAGGTCATTGCCGAAGTGAACGCTGTGGTGTTACGTAGCCGTCGTGTGACTATCCGAGAAATTGCGGAAGAGGTGGGCATCAGCACTTTTTCTGCACATTCCATTGTGACCGAAGATTTCGCCATGAAGAGAGTTGTGGCGAAATTCGTGCCGAAGCTGTTCACGGTGGAGCAAAAGCAACTTCGTGTTGTAGTCTCACAGGACATGCTGGATTCCACAAACAGTGACCCCGACTTCATGAACACCATAATCACTGGTGACGAGCCTTGGGTGTACGGGTACGACCCCGAAACCAAATGCCAGTCGTCACAGTGGAAGCATTCCACGTCACCAAGACCAAAGAAGGCCCACCAAGTGCGCAGCCACGTCAAAGTGATGCTGACTGCTTTCTTTGATTCCCACGATGTGGTACACCACGAGTACGCACCACAGGGTCAAACAATCACCAAGGAGTACTACAGGGATGTCCTCCGTGGCCTACGTGATGCTGTGCGGCGCAAGATACCGGAGTTGTAGTCAACAGGAAATTGGCGCATCCATCACCACAATGCTCCTGCACATTCCTCGCACTTGGTTCAGACTTTTTTTTTTTTTTTTGGCGAAAAACCAGACTCCTGTAGTTCAACAGGCTCTTTACTCTCCTGATATGGCCTCCTGTGACTGTTGGCTGTTTCCCAAAAGCAAGAGGCCATTGAAAGGAGCGAGATTTCAGACAAGAGGACATTATGGCTGCAGCGACAGCTGAGCTAAACTCCGTTCTGAAAGAGGCTTTCTTGGAATGCTTCCAACAATGGTAGCACCTCTGGGAGAACTGTGTGAAGTCCCAAGGAGACTACTTTGAGGGTGATTAGGTTTCCAACGCTCCAGTTACGTCACATTTTTTTTTCTTCGGCCAAAGGTCGTATACTTTTCTAGCAGAGCTCGTATTTTCTCGTTTATGGACGCACAGAGGAAATGCGAGCGATCGAGAAGGGAATTTCATGGGGCCTGGTTTTTGGTTACTTACACCCTATAAAGAAAACGGACAGTGCAGCCAGGGAAAAACGCACATGCGAAATTATTCATTTCTTTATGAAATGCAGAAGTAATAAGGAAAACATGGAAATTAAAGTGAACGGAAACTTGACTTGGCGCAGGTGGGAGCCGAACCCACGCTTTTCGCAATGATTTACCGATTACACTAGCGTGGCAACGATCATCCCGTCCACTTTCTTGGGTATTTGTGTGTGTGTGCTATAGATAGCAATGATGATGATGATGTGGTGGCCCAGCCTCTTTGTAACGGGTGGACGCGCGATGTCTTGGCCTAAAAGAAAAAAATAAGAAAGTAAAGAAAAAGAACGAAGAAAGAAAAAAAAATGCAAAAAAGGTTGCTATGCAATCTGAAGTCACATCCGACGCACACTGGTCCACCACTCAGTCAGTCGCTTTTTGGTGGCCTCCACAGCGCAGTTCCGGCCCACGTTGGGTCCATTCGCGCCGTGTTTTCCATCATCCGCCTGGAGCGTCTGAAAACCAAGCGCCTCAGGGAGACCTGTGTCCTCCGCCGGCGCAGTCTTCAGGCTGGCGCATCGAAGGATGAGATACTCTTGCGTCTCGGTTTCGTCCCCGCAGAGCCTGCACCTGATGCACGTACCGGTGTCTTGGAAGCGGCTGCGGTACACGAGAGTGCGGAGTGCCCCTGCCCTCACCTCGAACAGGAGGCTGCTTCCAAAGTTGTTACCGTAGAAGCAGCGCGCACTAATATCTTGCGTGTTTCCCCGCTAGAGTTCCAAGGTGGACTTGGACCCCATTGTCTCGCTCCAGATTGTGGTTTCGGCTTCCTTTACGCGTCGACGGAACTCGACCGACCACTTAGTTGCAGTGTCGGCCGCGATCTCTTCATCAAGGAAGCCAAAGTTCTTTTCGATCTGATAGATTCGGCGTGTCCAGTTGGTTCTCATGCGTGTCGCCGAGAGATACTCGAAAACTCGGCGTGCCCACCGCGTTCGTGGCCGGGAGAGGAGACGGCCACGGTAGGCGATGTTTTGCGCAGCTTCCGGAGCCTCGAAGTGTTAACTAGCACCACTCGCGCCCATGGCGGCGAATGGCAGTCGCACTGCAGTGTGCCGACCGCAGCGCCGGCGCATTGGGTGCTTTCGTCTGCTCGCGCAAGGCCATGCACGACAAACAGGCGCTTCTGTCCTTATGTCACGCTTTGCAAGAACAGCTTAAATTTTGCACGTGAATAACGGTGCGTCTGCTGCTGCATTACGCGTACCGCTGTCGTCGCTGCTATGCTAGAGAACACGTTCGCGACTGGAAGACACGCTTCATGTTCACTGTAGTGTACTTGAATGGTGTGTACCTGTGGTGGTCCTTTAGTAGCGATTCGGTCACCTTTCTTGAATACCTTTCTCATCTTTCAGGAGAATTAAACTAAGGGTACCGCAATGTTTTAGAATAGACTGCGGCAGGCACGTGATGCTTGCATGGAAAGAAAACGAGATGTACTGGGCTTGGTTGTCTTTGCCAGCTTTTGTTATAACTCCAAGAGCGCCACGATCTAGTAGCGTGGACTCTTGCAAGCAAGGTTATTGTCACCAAAGTAAGGCGACTGCTTTCTTTGAAAAACAGATGGAGGGAGAATCGTCACCAGGCTTTTCGGCTACGTTCTTGGCTACCTTTCTCACCTTTACTTAAGTACATTTTTTCGAGAAAAGCTCTAAGGGCGTCGCTATGTTGGAGACCGGACTGTAGCTGGCATCTACTGCTTGTAGTGAAATGGGCTGAACAGAGATGTACTTGGCTTGACTTTAGATCTTTTTTCGCGGGAAACTCTAGGGACGCCACCTTGTTGTAGACTGAACTGCTGCAGGTGCCTGCTTCTTGCATTGAAATACGATGAAGGGAGAAGTACAACCAAGTCCCAAAATGGTGTTGTTAGCGTTGCCGACTTTTTTTTCTCGAACGCGTCGCTAAACTGGGGGTAAAGGCGTCGCTAAATTTTGCTACAAGGTTGCTAAAATCGTCGCTAGGAGTGTAGAGTGAAATTTATATAATGTAGGCATTATTGGGAAACACTGTCGTTTAGTATAACATGGCGTAACGCATCTTCCAAAAGGTTTCACTTTCTTCAGTTTTTGTTGCTGGTGGACTAAATCATGCGACACAATTTTGACCATGTCGTAACACGCCGATGACAACTACGTGACCTAAATACAGGTCATATACTACGTTGCCACTCCTTTACCCACCTGAAAGCTCCTTGCAGTTTATTAGTTGTCCGAAAGTCATGAGAAATGGGAGTGGTACGTTCAATCTAGCGTGAACGGGCCTAGCCGCTGCGATACGTACGCCTTTCAACTGCTTATCTGCCCTATTGTTCACCTGCTCCGTTCTAAACACCATCATGCAATTTAGTGCCGTATAGCTCGCTAATCTAATTTGCTGCTGCGCTTGCGCATTGTGAGTACATTGTCGAGCCTGTTCGCCTCTTAGCAATAACCACGACATATGGCCTCCGTAAGCACAAACTGCGATTGCTTCTCATTGTCACAGAACTCATGCGCCGTACAGCCAATTTCGGCCGCCTTCTCAAGCTTTTGAATAATAAAACGCGTTTTAGAAAGTCATTTATGAAGGAACATTCTTAACTTTGAAGTCGCTATAATGTCACCAGTTATTTTGTCATGCCGCTAAAAAAAATCGCCGGTCGCTGAACAGAACGAAAAGTCGCTAAATCTAGCGATAAAATCGATAAAATAGCAACACTGATAACTGTCCAAAAGTGTGTGTATCAAGTTCTATTGGTTGACTAATGCTTGGAATGTTTGAACTACTCTTTGAGTTTGCCAGGATCAGGCAACTCGCCGTCTCACCTGGCGCCGGTGCTCCAATTCGACGTGGCGTAATGACCGCAGTGTAATCTCAGCTGAAATTGTATCCTCACCGGTTAGAGCGGATAACACGGTTTAAGCATTTCGGCCGTGATAACGGTGTTGTTGCTCGCGGCTCAAACTTGACGCATTGATGCCAGTCAAAGTCGCACAGGAAGCATCAGATTGGAGGTGCGCTCCACATGATTGCCACTCAGATTATCGTGACACCTCTGGCGCGACCTCCTGATCATGTTTTACTTTAGCTGTTCATCCGCGCTTATTGGTAATGTAATTTATTACACCTTGGTTTCCTGTGCAGTAAACAGGTGTCAGCTGCGTTAGAGCTGGGAACCGTATTTTGCGGGTGCTCACTTTTCATTTTTTTTTTTTTAATTACGTGCACGTTTATGTCATGCGAGATGGTGCAGTCGTGAGGGACATGAGAGGGAACACCCAGTTCTCGTGATGTGTGAATTCGAATATATATGACATCTCGATGTGTAACAAGTGGCGTTCCTGAGTCTCATCGTGTATACTTCTGTAGAAGTATACACGATGAGCCACATATGGTGTGGCTCATATGCGTTCGACCTCGCAGCCTCCCGAAAGCAATTTGGGCGTTCAATTTCAGGTTTCTCGAAGAGACACATCCCGGTCCGACGATAATAAAGTTGAGCGCCGTTGCGGTAACACGTTCCACTGCGCATTGTCCCAAACTAGCAAACTGACACTTTTAATATGGCACATCCTTCGCCCCGCTGCTGTAGATTGGATTACTGGATTAGGTTACATTGGATTTGGATTAGGTTCAATACTTCCTTTATTAAATTTCAGTCCGACCGCACTCAACAGATCAACTTGTCTAGCTCAGCTTTCTGTCGTATCTCGTTACCTTTCTTTTTTTTTTCCCCTTTTACACTGCCACCACTACCCAAAGGTCAACAGCAGCCATGCGCGTTCCATCTTTAGCTTTAAGAACCGCCGTTATACGTACACGAAGTGAATTCAAAGCGTGTGGACTCGAAATTGAAAAGTGTTACGATGTAATAGTTTAGTTCTTTTGACAACATAAAAGAAGAATGTCTTTGTGGATGAAAACGTCGAATGATTACACTCGAAACAGCGTGCCAAATATTGTACTTGGAAATAACTAAAACGCGCATCTAACGCCCAGCAATGTCTAAACCTAGAAAAAACTCCTTTCATCGTAAACTCAAACGCTTTCCGGTCAATAGAAGACGCCTACATAGACGTGGCCTGCCCTCCTTGTTTCAAGGTGTCATCACTAGAGTAATCATCTTGTAAATGTGAACATATCCCGTCACTTTCAAGCGCGCGCCAGTCGGCGTTCCTATGGAAACGGCACACTAGATCTGGCTGCGCTAACGACGTGCTTGACAATGCACTCTCGTTTCAAATGTCTTGCAAGTTTGCCACCTCCGCCGCGCATCGCGTTTCACCTCATTGTGCAAGCTTCGAGACTGCCAAGTCGACGAGCAAGATTCCACGTCTGCAGACAGTGCGGCCAAGGAAAGAAAGCATAGGGAAAATATAGTTTCATCTGGGTCCTTCCTTGGCTTCATTGTCTCGTTTGCTTCATTTGTTTGTCGCCGTCGATAGATCCAGTCCATCGGTTCCTCTGATTCTTCTCGCTGTGCGACGTCTGTTATATTGAACAAGCAAGTAAAAAAAAAAAAAACGGAAAGCTCGAACAGTTGGCGCGTTTATCTTTTTTGAGTTTAGAAACAACACACGAGCAGGCACTGCAAGCTTCTTCGCTGAAAGAATAGGTGGGCCGTCGAGTGTAGACGCACCTGCTCCGTATCAGGCACAGATGCGAAACCGCACTTGCAGAGTTCTGGTTGTTGGACACGGCCCGCTCCACGGAAAGGCGCGCCCTGTGCCTTTCCATCGAGCGGCCGTGTGCTCGGATTGCAGGTGAGTTTTAATCGGTGCAGTGTTGCCAGTCAAGCCCACACTGCCACAGCCAACACCTCTGTTCACTGGCAGTGGCCCATACTGCCAGTCAACGCGACCTGGACCTATGAGGCACCTCCTGTTCCGACTACTGTTATTAATTATGCATAATTAATGCACGTACCTGCGCATACATTGTGTCGACCCTACATTTGAATTTATACGCTGTAAATTTAGGCTCTCGTGCCAAATTCGATGAGTTATTCTGGCGCATATATGGTGAAGAATACTTCGCAAAGCATCAAAATAAAATATGCGATGTCTTCCTATGGATAGAACTGTGTTTCCAATTAAGATTCACGCCCTTCAATTCAGCAACATAGGTCTAGCTGCAGCTACGGCGATGCTCCCAAATGTGCAATTATGATGTAGTTGTTTTTGATGGTTCCTGTATCCAGGCGTTCTCAAATAGACACCGTTCTGATTAGCGTTACGAGGCACAAAATTTTTCCATGTCTTTAGGCGACACTTAATTCGAATAATAGTCACAGTACAGCACTCGTCCACTGTGAATCAAAGTCTCGATTGAGATAAAAAATAATGTGCAAGTCTAAATGTACGTGTGTCAAGGCGACGCCACATCCAGTGCGTCTACTAGAGGTGCATATTGTTGCAAGCAGGGCTGAGAATCTGTCGCTCGGCGTTGCGTTGACCATGACACGTTTTTACGTTGAAAGTGGAGCGTAAAGCACAAAACCGGGTCAATGTTACGAGCTTCTAAGGATCTCTTTTACTTGACTCTGTAAGTAGATATAAGGCTTCGAAAAAGAAAAAAAAATGGAAAAGAAAGCACCCGTTTGTGAACGAAAAATGGCTGAGCAGCCTACCTAATATAACGAAAAAAATGTACATGTAGGCTGCCTCAGTATGCGCAAGACCGCGTATATGGAACTTTCGCAAGCAGGGCTAGTAGTACTAATTGAGCGTTTAAACGGGACGGTACGCGTGGACAATCATGATCGCAAAGGTTAGGCGGCTCAAACCTATCGACCGAACTCTAACAGGCGTTTGAAAGAAATGTTCCCGAGTTTCGCCAAGCTACGTGCAGTGAGTAGTCTTTAGAACAAGAAATCCTTCCGTGAATATTTGTTAACAAAGACGTACGTTCGATTACTCCCTAGAATGCGAAATGTATTAAATGGAGCAAGGAATCAACGTGCCTCGTAATTGCCGAAGCTCGGGACACGTTGGTTGCGGTGGCTATCACGGCGACCTTCAGGTCTAGGATAACTTTCCGCGGCGTTGCTGCACTTCGCTCGTTCTTTACGTAACCAGTTGCCTAACCTGTTACGTCATTATTCGGGACAGGAAAAATATTTGCGCCGGACGGCGAACGGGCGCATAAGGGCGCATCGTTTTCGTTGCGGCCTGCAAACAGCTTTGCACGGTTCGGATCAGTGGCGCAACTAACGTTGCATTGAACCACTGAAACTACTATTGGGAACCGCATCGGCTAGGCCTAGTCTGTGTTCTGTAGCCAACAGACGTGCATTAAACACCGGACACCTTTGCGAATCGCACGCGTCACGTTCCTGGGGAGGTATTCAGTAAGAGTCCACCTAGTGGACATGTCCATTTCGTCTGCTGCTGAAGTTCTGATTGGCTATGCCAGGCTGCGCATCCGCGGCAGCGAGGCGCCACAGCCAATTAGCGCTTCAGCAGCGGACGAAATACACATGTCCACTAGGTGGTCAGATGTGCTTGGCCTGAGTGGGCTCTCCTTCTTTGAAAGGTCACAAAGGAACTCAGTGTTATCGTACATCTTTGGTGACCCCGTGATGAAGGGGATGTAAAGAGAGTTCGAACTGTCTGAATCTCTCTTGATTGGTATAATACCTCCCCAGGACTTGCTTACGTGGGAGGAGGGGAGAGAGAAAGGCGAGGATAATGGCACCATTTGTGACACATTCAATTCCGACTTTTCTGTGAACAGTCTGCCAGATGGCAACGAAGCGGAGATGCGCAGCGCCTTTTCGGAGTCGAGACACTGAGCACTGCACCGGCCCAGGCCGAGACGAAAGCCCGGGCCCGACCCGCGAGCCGTCCGAAGCGTTCTTCGGCGGGCCCGGGCCGAACTCGGGCCCGCTCATAAAGGGCCTAAGAAGTGCGTTCTAGTACACACGAGCATTATGCATTGCATGGTCCAAGGCATCCTGTGCCAAGACGAAGTGGCACGTGCAATGAGCTGGCTCTACATCAGCAAAAAAAAAAAAAAAAAGATAGAAAAACAGACATTCTATTTTGTTTTCCACAGAACGAACATTGTTTCCGCGTAAGAAAAAATAAATTGTGCAAAAAAAAGAAAAACGCTCTTCAAACCATTTCCGTGTTACCGCTTTTGCGATTGCACTATAAGAATCGCAATAGTCGAACCCGGATATATGTAACCTACATATAACGAATTAGTGTATAACGAACAGCAGTAAGATTACCTTGAAAATTTTTGTGTTAAATTTTTTTTTTATATACTGAATTGCCTATCAAACTTTTTTTGTGATCCCCTTCAAATTCAATATATCAGTGTTCGAAGGATTGTATTATTTTAGTGCTAATGCAAGGGGTGTCTTTTTTCTACTTGTGTATTTATTTTATGCTGCATGCTCGTGAATTCGCCTGTCCGTACGTGTGTGTGTATACACACACACACACACACACACACACACACACACACACACACACACACACACACACACACACACACACACGCACACAAACACACACACACACCCACACACACACACATACATATATACATATTCACATGCTAAATGACATCATAAGACCAAATTGTATGATCAAGGTAAATGCATGCGCCCCAGCGGAAAAATAACAGCACAGGCAATGGGCCAGGTCACCGAGGTTCCCATGTGAGCAACGAAGATTTCAGTCCGTTATTGCTTAGGCACTGCAGCTGATAGACTCCAAGAAAGTGACGCTGACACACAGGGTACAATCTGTAGGTAAAGCATTTTTTTTTTTTACTTACAGGCTGGACCTGGTCATGTGTGCATGGGCCTTTGCTAAGCTTAGTAATGAACACCTGAACTCAGGCTCGGTCATGTACGCCAAGGCTTGGCAACACAGGCCCGGGCTGGGCTCGGACTTCATAATGCGCACCCGTGCAGTGCTCTAGTCTCGGTTCTGGCATTGCCGTTGAGTGGCACGAAGCACATGCCATGCTGCTGCGGCAGAAATATGTCATGAGCATGTTCTACGTGGTTAATCATCGGTGTAAGCCTTACGCCACCTTGGAGAGGTCAAGATACGCTGATACAAGAATGAACAATCTTTATTTGTGCAAAAGTGTGGCCAGAGGTTGCAGCCACGGGGATAAAACTGTGATCGTTGCAAGCCTTTCAAGGGGGAAGAGAAAGCACACTTTTGTACCTTGTGGTATATTAGCGATGAACGCATGTTAAGTAAGGCCCAAAGAGGAAAACAAGGGGCTCTGTTTTTATGTACAAAACCATTCCCGCTGTCGAAAAAAAGAAGGTTTGCGGGGAGTGCTCGTTCAGTCAATGGCGCAATAATGAGCACAACATTGTCTCAAGGTCACAATGCATTTACGGAGGTAGACGCAACACCTTGTCAACTAGTCATGACGCTGCACTGCCTATAGGAATGCAAGTCGGGAGTTGACAAGGACTTTTCACACATAATCTCTTTGTGCAGGCCAAGTGCTGACCCACAACAGCTTGATAGTTTTGAACGAGTGTTGTAAGCAGCCAAAACAGCCCATAACTCATCACTTATTGCTACGAGACATGTCACACAGATTTAGTGCTGATGACAGCTGTGTCTGGCAAGGACAAAAGAATACACCATTCAGTGTCTTTCTGTTCATGCAGTATGTACAACTGTTGCCATCAAGCTAGCTGAACCACGTTTACATGATTGGAGTCCACAAGGAGGACTTGCACTCTCTCAATTTGCTTTAAATCACTGCACAATTAAGGATCTGGAAGATATGTCCATGTTCCATGATCATCCCACAAGAGATCAAAAGAAATCATTATTTACAACATTGAAGTCATGCATTTTCTGCCAACCAATGCAAGCTTGCAACAGTGGATTTCGTTTAACTTGCAATAAAGTGAGGAAAAATAGTATTCAAGAGCATATGTCGTTTGTGCAATATTTAACATGTTCTATTTGCACAATACAAAGCTTTAGAGAAGACACTGGCAAGAAGAAAGGCTGGCAGGAGGGTCAGGGAAGACATTGTGGCACATTGGAGATGTCCAACCAATAACATTTTCACATACTTCATTCAGCTACACAGCATGTCTCAATTGGATGCAAAAGTCCTATACACTTTGCACTTGTGTTTTTCTTTCCCAGCAATTTTAGAGCTAGGGCGCACTTTTCACCTCTAATGACAAAGTCCTCTGGCTGAAAACTTGCACAAGACTGCCAGTAGTGGCAAGCTTGGAATGCACATAACATTCCTAGCATCAGTAGCATTTACTGCCAGCAACATTGAATGCTTTAAATTATTTTGCGTGTCCATGTTGCACACCCTTGTCTCATTATTAGTAAATTTGCTAATTCGCTGACCAAGGAACATTTCCACTCCTTAACAAAGATGTGCATAATCACCAGTATTGACAAGTGCTTTGCAGCATGGCCAAGATTGCGTGGCATTGATAATCGCTAAACATTCTCTCAAGACAAAACATCTTGCCCATAATGGCAGAAAGCCAGTATTTCTGAATATTCTCTGGATCCTCATGTAGTGCTTCATGTAATCACTGAGCACTTGTGGTTTTACCAGGCAAGCTGCAGGCTCGCAAGTTAATAAGTCATTGTGTACACTATACAACAAAGCTCAAGAGATTTTTGCAGCATGGCTGAGGAAACATTCTTTGGTGCAAGCAACTACAACTGGTCCTGGTGACCTTTTGCAGCGTGCATCACAGATTCATTTCTGTCTTGTTTTTTTCTCAGTGTAGCCAGTCTATTTGCCTGGCCAAAGAACAGATCCTTGCCTTCACTGGATGATGTTGTTTTGGGGCTAGTGGGCATGGCCCTACCGACAAGTTTGGCACTGTCATAGAGGCAGTTCGTAGGTCTGTCACTGCTCAGGGCACAGACCACTGTCCTTGAACTGTTCCCACATATCCCAGTGGTCGGCATGTGTGGTGGGCAGGCACTGTCCTCAAAGTGCTCTTTGCGAAAACAGTGCCGTGGCTCACCGAAGGAGTAGACAGGGCTGCTCCCACCAGGGCAGCCCTTCTTGGCAGGGCTTGGAAAAGCATCAGCACTTAACCAGTCAATGTCACTCGCTGAAGGACCATTTGGACGTCTCTCGGGAGACCGTGATGGCTCGGAGAGGGTCCTTTTCCGTTTTTGGTAGCGCCGCTTGCGAAAGCAGAGACTCAGGCGCTGGGTTTGCTCAGAGGTGCGTGGCCGCAAACTTCGTTCTGATGCCTTCAAAGGTTCATTGAATTTCACTTGGCTGTCCAGTGCTCTACGTTGACTTGGGAATGGCAAGCTTCCAATGGGAGGAAATAGCTTTCGCACCACAGCCAATTGTTCAGGGGTGATGGGTGATTCACCAGGTGAGAGGGCAGCCTCGGATTTCATACTTGCCTTGTGAAACTTCTCAGAAAAGACAGCATCCTCTGGTGACTTGGACTGTGTGAATCTGTCAGTGATTATGTGTTCCTCATGCACACGTGGGCTCGTGAGCCAGGGCTTGCCACTCTGAGATGAACAAGGGTCATGGATCGTGCTAGTCCTCACTGGAGTCCAGATGGGGTACTTTGAGGGAAGTTGAGTGTGACTCGAGGGCTGACAATTGCTTAGGTCAGATGTGCTTGGCCTGAGTGGGCTCTCCTTCTTTGAAAGGTCACTAAGGAACTCAGTGTTATTGTACATCTTTGGTGATCCCGTGATGAAGGGGATGTAAAGGGAGTTTGAACTGTCTGAATCTCTGTTGATTGGTATAAGACCCAAGCCATAAAAGAAATCAAAGAAGTCCGAAGCTCTGTTTTCCTCAATCCTCCTGTGCATTTCTTTGATTCGATACCGGGTCCGAAACACCTTTATCGGTTGCTTCCTTGGTCTCGTCATTTTCACAGGCACCCTTTTCACCTTCTGTACGGACTGTTTTGAAGGTGGGCTAGCTTTTTCTGCAGGCTTTTTGGCACGGTTGACAATTTCTTTAGCTTTCTTTAAGCTTTTGCTCACTACCTTGTTTATAATCTTTACTTTTTTCTGGGGCTTTACGTTTCTTTCTTTTTTCTTGTTTTCCTTTTTCTTTGCTATAACCATACTGTGTGCAGTCTTTGAGCATTGTTTGCCTTTGCTTGCCTTCATAAGCTTGTCATCTTTCCTGACTACTTTACGTTTGTGCTTTACAGTCTTTGCATCTGTCTGGACCTTCTTTTTCAAAGTGATGGTATTTTTTACCTTTCCTAACTTATGCTGCTTCTGGCTAGCTTTCTTCAAGAGACACTTCTTATACTTTGCCACAATGGCTGCACTCTTGGCCGACTGTGCCTTTGCGGGCGCAGTTTTTTTAGCAGACGGCAGCTTCGACTTTGCTGACGGGCCCTTTTTCGCCGCGGCAGCCAATTTCTGTTTTGTTTTATTCACTGCCTTCTCTAATTTGGTCGCAACGGTCTTCTTTTTTAGCTCGCTACCCTTCTTTGCCGCTTTCTTCGTCGGTTTCTTTTTCGACAAGGTCTTGATCGCCTTACCGTCATTGCCTTTGATGGAAGGCTTTGGCACCGCCTTTGACTTTAGCTTCGCCGGAAGCAGCAGCTTGGCCGCGAGCGCCGTGGTCGGACTCTTTCGCTTCGGCGTGGTTGGCGCCGAAGAGGGCGTCTTGCCGGCCTTGGATGATAGCTGGCCCATGGCATGCTTGACAAGGGCCCGGGCAGCCTTGTGCTTGGCCGGCGGTGGCAACCCTTTGGCCACCGCCGTTCCCTTCTTGCGCACTGCCGCCGCCGAACCGGTGCTGCTGTTGGCGGGAGAAGCGGTGTCGGCGTGCGCCAACAGCTTCTCGCACTTGCAGACGAGCCGGCGCTCACGCACGAAGCTGGCCACCCAGTCGTTTGACAGCTTGAGGCCGCGCACTCCGTGCACTTTCTTCAGCTGCGCCGCGTGCGCAAGCAAGTCGCGGTACCTGGCCTTGACTCCGCGCTGCTGACAGCCCCGCACGTAGCGCTCCAAGCACGCCTCGAACAGAGCCCGGGCCTCGGCGGCGCGGTTCGTGGTCTTTCTGGCGCCGCTACCTCCGCCCTGGGACGACAGGGCGCGCAGCCGGTGCTCCTTCTTGATCCAGTTCCTCACCGAGCACTCGCTGACGCCGAACATTTTGGCCGCCTTGTATTTGTTCCGCACTTGGTCGTAGTACGCGAGCACCTTGAGCTTGAGATCGACATCGAAGCGCTTCGTGCTGGCGTCGCGACCCATCGTCGTGTCGCCGTGCACGAGGCACGCACTGGCGCGCGACAGGAAGGGGTCGAAACGAGAAAGAAAATCCAACTGGGGGCTGGTGGTCAGCCCTGCCGCGAACAATGTGCGACGATGATACACTTACCGCCTTTCGGCGTAATCACAATGGCTGCTTGCGGGCTCCGGCCAGAGAGGGCGCCACCTCACAAATGGCGCGCCGCGCCGCTACGGCTGCTCGCCTCCTCTTTCCGCTGCCAGGGCGGCGGATGTTCCCTTGGGTTGTTTGGCGGGAGCTGGTGGACGGGGTATTTCGTGTGCCCGCGTAGCCTGCTGGGCCAACTCTCTTTTTGGCCCGTTCTTCGGGGCCGGTATTCTCGCTCGTTTGGTGCCGGTGTTCGCGACCGCGGCGTTTCTCGGTTGAGACGGCGCACCGCGTTGGCCCTCGTTCGGTGTGTGACGCAGGAGCTGAGGGGGAAGTTGGCGCGGGATCGCGTCACCACTGGGTAGTCGACGCACCGAAGCGCGCGGCGGCGTCTTCTTCGGGCTCGAACGAGCCACTACGACGCCCGCCGGTGCCTCGTGGGCGCCGCGATCATCGGGAGCAAAGTTTCCCGCCGCCGCGCTGCGCCTGCAGCCCCGTGCGAGCCGATCGATGCAGTTGATGAAACGAGCTTATAAAAACCCGCCGAGGCCAAAGAACACAAAGTTGAATGTGTTCGCCGGTACTCTACTTTCCTCTCGGTCCCCAGCGTCGTTTTCTCTCGCTGCCTTCCTGTTTTTTTTTTCTTTTTTATTTGCCATCCCACGTGTTGAGTGCGCAAATGGCGGCTGTTATGTGTGGCACAGACGATTCAGCCTATTAATATGAAAACACAAAACTGTTTTCGGGCGAAACTATTCTGAGGTTGTACCACCTGCTGCAGAATTCTCCGCTTTTAAATGTACATTGAACTATATATGCTGCAACCCGGAACACTTAATTTCTGGAGTGTGGAGGAGAGGTACGGGATGGAGGAGAACGCTAGGGTACGTTAAAACGAGAATATGGCGGAACACATAGGCTTCATGTTTAGTAAATAGGCTTCATGTTTAGCAACGTTTTGGTAATGTTTTCCTCTGTGATCTCGTGACGACGAATCGTATTGAATGAATTCTGGGGTATTACGTCCCAAAACCACGATATGATTATGGGAAAGATGCGTCATCACAGTATTCATAATGAGATAAAAGAGAGCGTTAACATCTCCACAAACGACTGTCAAGGCATAAGGCTGAGCAACGACTGTGATAATCTTATCCGACGCGCCATATAGCGCTGCAACAAAACTTCGCATATGCGCGCGTGAGAGCATCGATCTTTATCAGCGTACGAGTGAGCCACCATGACTCATTCACAACGTCAACTGATTATCAGTAACATCTCGTCAAAGCACACAGCAAAAGGCCGAGCGTGTGGTGGACCGATCGAGATCGTTCCGTTATCGCAAGCGCAGCCCTGATGTGATGTCCAACAAATAATATAGGCATACGCAATGAGGAAATAAAGACGGAAAGAAAACACATATCTCTAGTTCACGGTGGAAGATTCTTCCATCGTGCTCTAGTTTCAACGTTATATCCACTCGCAGACTCCTTAATGCGGTTGTGTGTTTACACTGACCTCGGTTCAGGAAAAGATTATGGATTTCAAAAGCGTACTCGCCCGCGTTGCCAAGCCTATTTGTCCTCTCTGAGTGCCTGAGCTGAATCATATCGAATACTTGGAATAAATGAACTGCAGATCACCCTTATGATGTTCTTTCATTATTATCAATCATCGCCGATGAAGTACGACCTCCCCCCTAATCGCATAGCCGTTCGCGAAAACAGGGGGGGGGGGGGGATAAACTAAATAAAAAAACTTGGCAGGTCGGTCGGTGCTCTTCGCTACGGGGAAAAAAAAAAAAAAAAGCAGCTCGCACAACGCTGTGGACAAAAGAATGGACTAGTAGCTTTTCTTCTCTCTGTCTTTTCTTTTTTCTTTTTTCTCAAAGAGGCGCTGCCGGTAAATTTCCTGCACAGAAAAACCCGCCTGACTAGCGTGCGCGCGTGAATGTCTGTGCGTACGTTCTTTACGACCAGCGAAGCACCCTGCCGTGTCGAATTTAGGGACTCATTAGCTGCGCTTGAAGGGGATTTTAATTACAGACGGCAGACTCAGTTTTAGATGGGCTTCACGTTCGGAAACGCCAGGAAGGGGTAAACAGGGCGCTGCGTACACTGTGTACTGCGAGTTGAAATCGCAGACGCGCCATACGCTTGTTCGCTGTCTGCTGCTTCACTTATCTTTCGAAGAAAAGAATGAAAGACTGCCAGGGGTGGTGCGAATATTTGAAATCTTGAATACGATTCGAATGATCTGTCGAGGATCCACTATTCAAAGTTGTCGGATATTCGTTTTGTTCGAATACTGTAAAGGACAACAACAGTTCTTGCAGTCGACAGGGAGAAGTGCTGATGCAAGAGAAGACTTTGCTGAATGATACTGGTTAGGAGAACCGCGGTTGTTGCGCAGACTATCCATTTCCTGAACGAAGAAAAATGGAGGTAGTCACATATGCACATTTACCAGCCGTTGAGAAAGCGTGTCCCGCCTTAGCCAGTCTACGTAGTCGCTGTCTTGATTCAGAGAAAGCAATTTATTGTTTCGTCAATCTCGGCATATTTGCATTCGTTCAAAACGATATGCGGTGATTGCCCATAGGCTCCTTCAGCGAGCACTCCAACTCTATTATATGCATATAGTTTCATAATCTATTACTACATGCACATAGGGACCTGTTCTTTCTCTTTTCGTAATTGCCATTGTGCACCAGATATGACCGTACAATTCTTTGTTTCTCATTTAGAAGCTTCTCACTAGAGCTCACATCTACCTACGACATTACATGTTTCAAGTGCCGTAAACAATCCTTTTGTTGCCAAACGGATTCCAGTAAACTTTTCATTTTATTTAGAAATTAGAGATATTCGATACTCGATTCGATATTCGAAGGTCGTATATTCTCTGATAGTCGTGTTCGATTCGAAATTTTCGCTATTCAAACACCCTTGAAAATTACCTGTGAGTTCACTTCGTCGTTGGGCGATGCGGGGCTACTCTGGTGAGAGGTTTTCTCCGATGACAAGAAATTACCAGCCGTGAGGACATCTTAAGTTCAAAGCGGCGAGCTGTGAAGAATGAAAGAGCCGGCGTAGTAGTTCGCTCTTTCTGCTTGCACGCGCGAACCTTTTGGTTACAAACACGCAACATTGTCTACATGTATATAGCGTCCGTGATATCATTTGGCCCCTTATTGCAGGTAGAAACCGATTGGCCCATTTGTGGCCATCGACTCTCCGTTCAGATATATACGCCGGTTCTCGGCAGGTGACTGAACATTCGAGTATTGGGCCGAGTCAGCCGTTCAGTTTCCAAAAGTTCTCACCCTTTGGGGCCTATTCCAATTGTCGACCGCAATCGTCATATATATTGCCCGCATTTCCTTTCTTTAACGCTGCGCTTTCCAATACTTTCAGGTCACCACCGGAATGGGCATATCGGCGTGCATGGCGTAGCCTTCCTGACAGGAAAGCGGCAAGCGCGGAGTCGTAAACAAAGGAAATGAGCTGACGATTATTGTTTGGGGGCACTACCTAACCCACGAATGGCGTAAAAAAAGTTACAGAGGGGAACGCCGTGCGTAGAATGACTCTTATTCTTTGCATCATTTCTTATAATTCCTTCAAACGAAGCTTTCTTTGCCTCTAACATCGCTTCACGGCATAGCGTCGCTTAACATAGATTCCAACACGCGCGTTCGATCTACATAATTCTTGTGTGCGCGTGTTTGTTGTTTGTTTCTTCGTGTGTGTGTGTGTTTGTTTGTTTCGTTTTTTCTTTGTTCCTGGGAATGAGGCTCAGACGTTCCTCTTGAGCGAGACAGTTGCAGCCGCGTTCGGTGAAGGAGATTCCCCGTCGCCCTTAGCAGATCATTACCCCATGTTATCAGCGACGTACGCTTTAGAGCACATATCATCACTTGAGCCGACCTAGAAAGCTTGCCGCACACACACACACTGCTTCTTTTCGGCGTCGAGGCGGGCTTCCCTCGCTGCGCGGTTCAGCAGAGCGCGCCGCGGAAGCGCACGGACGACCTCGTCTCCTTCGTTCGGCTTCTCGCCGATCTTTGGAACGCCGTCAGCCGCGGTCTTCGAAAATCAATTCACGGCCGTTGTGACTTTCGCGCGGGTCATTTTTGGTGGATATGTCGCCGGAGTTACAGCCGATCGACTTTATGCGCTCCTCCGGCAGGAGCGTTGCTTGTCCGTTAATTGCGCGTTTCGTTATAAAAAATAATTAAAAATTTTTACGTCTCAAAGACGCAACCTGACTACCAGTGACAAGAGTAGGCTCCGGCCTGATTTCGGCCACCTGAGATTCGTTTATCCTGCGCCAAAGCAGGATGCACACACGGCCTTTTCCATTTCGCCCTCGTTGGAATACGGCAGGAGGGGATCGAACCGGCGACATCTACTCAACATCATATAACGCGATGGCCAGTGTCCACTGAACCACTTCGGCGCGTGGTGTTCGTACGACCGACTTCATTTCAGACTGAAATATTAGCCTCCGAGCCTGGTCTGGTCTCCAGCTCCTGCGTGAGAGAATATAGGCCATGCTTCACGATCAAAAAAAAAAAAGATTATGCAGATCACGCCGTGCTAGCGAATTGAAATGGGGACCCACGACGAACCCACTCCCGGGAGGCCATTCGGGTCAGTGTGCAGGTGAGACGAGTCCCCTCGAGGGGAAGGTGCCTTCTTCAAATGCCTCTCGTGGCATGCAGTGTGCATTTCCAGAGCAGACGAGTGCTTCCTCCGAACGCTAGCACTTCGGGCAGGGGGCGCCTTTCCTCTTGTTGTTCAGTCCTGAAGGTGCGCTGTATTCATTGTTACACGAAATTCGGTGTTGGTGCGACTGCAGATTGAAGGTATACCGTTGAATAAGGGCTCTCTTTCTGTTCAGGAAGGCCGGAATGAGGACGGAGCACAAAAGCTTTTTCTTTTTTCCAGTTATGTTTCTCGCGTGCAGGGGAAGAAGAACACCTCTTTGACTAGTACATTGAGTGTGCAGCGCAAGGAACTCGACGATCGACATTAGGAAAATAAAACAGCGCACAAGCAACAATTCGGGTGCCAAAGAAAGACGACACCATCAGCGCCGTAGTGTCGTCTGTCTTTGGTCCTCTCCGTTGTTGCTCTACTACTGTTCTACTAAGAAACCCAGGTTTCCAATATTTGACGACGGAGTAAATAGATGGACCGATTCAGAATTGTGATAAAAGGAAACTGTATTCTGCAGAACGCCACTTCTGCTCGGCTTTCTGCGAGTGTAATTAGTTGACGAATCATCGCCTGTCGGTACCTGCCGTAGTGGTGGGTGCGATTCCCATGCCCGGTGTGCCATCCCCCTGGCTACACCACTGATCAAAATTGACTTGGAGCCGCCCACTGCAGCGTGCCTCAAAAATCAGAACTATAGAAATCATGACCGTATTCTGGCTTTGGCGCGTAAGACACCAGAATTTAGTTTATAAACACGGACAGAGAAATGACGCGGACAACGCTGACTTCGAACTGATGATATATATATATATATATATATATATATATATATATAAGATCAGTTCGAAGTCAGAATACCTGACTATTTGGAATTATCAAATCGTTGCCCCTGTTTCTTTCGTGACCGTGCTTAGCGCTGCGCTGCGCAAGCATATCGAGAACGACCTACCAACTCTATATCTTCTTTAAACTTCGTCTCTGGATTAGCGATGCCCAGAGCCGAACATTGAGCCCGCGGCTCTGTAGATGGCACCCGCGCTGCCGTGCTCCGCGCGGAGGTCGCAAGGCGCGTGACGCACTATACATGCTGGAGGCCGTGCTTGTATAGCGGGAATAGCGGGGGGGGGGGGGGGGGGGACACAGGAGGTGCTGACTGATTACGAGGGACGAGCGCGTATATATCTTATCGTCCTCCGCGGAAACTGTTGCCCCCGTCTCTTTCTTTCTTTCTCTCTCTCTCTCTTCTTTGTCCGAGTCTTATTGACTCGGCGCGTGAACTTCTCGCAGTACAGCAACGGCGCCTGCAGAGAAATTAGGCGGCCCAAGTTGCCGCCCCGCTCACGTATACACGCGTTCGCAATGTACGGTCGGCCGCGAAACTTAACGTACGGCACACGGGTTCCGCGACCAATGCGAATTTCCGCCTCTCTTTTAGAGGAGGACAGTACACATAGAAGAACTCTTAAACTGATAAAGTATTCTTTCGAAGCTATATTTTCATTAGTATCGCGATAGTGGGTTTATTATTTGAAGGAAGAAATGCAGGCCACAGTTCCATTTTCTGTGTTTTCGCGCCGGAACCCCAGCGCCGGTGCGCGGTATGGCGTCACAAGTCTCAAAAGTATTAGTTAGTATTTCGGCAGTTTTGGCTCAGTAAATCATTAGTAAAACTTGCTAATTTCAGTTTCTTGCTATCTTACAATGTATTCCCTCGTTACCCGTAAGAGGCTAACCTGATCCGGGCAAAAGCCGTCAAAATCCATGACGTCACGTCGAGCTGGTGCAGGAATTGCAAGGGAGCGCCGCCACTCGTTTCGATCGTTTCTTGCGTCTTTTCTGGCTTAATTACCGTGTATCTTCTCACGGTAGGAGTAGCTTTTTTTGTATTTCATAAACGCAGTTTAGAAGCACATAATCGCACATAAACGCACTTTCTTTCTCTATTTTTTTTTCGGGACGTCAGTTTCGTCGTTTTTCTTTTTTCCTTTTTTTTCAGGGTCAATGTTTGTTGCTTATGGTTTTCTTAGATGTGCACGACTCTAGAGAGTGTCGAACTTTGTGAGTAAGATTTTCGCGAAAGTTAGGTACGCGAAATATATATGTTGCGCATGTTTAAATTAATATAAATGTAGAAAATTCGTCTCCGTCAGCTTCATTATGCGCAATTTTTCTCTCTTCTTCTCCCCCCCCCCCCTTCTTTTTTCTTTCTTTTTTGACGAGTCTCTGAGTTGCGAACCTAATGCTCCGGCTTTCGGTAACATGTATACTTGCCAACCGTCCCCGCTTAACCGTTGCCGCATTTGACAGGGGCGCCGGTCTTCCCAGCCGATTTTGTGTTATAGGCGCCGGCTTACAGGGACGAGTGACTTTCCTTGTCGCAATGACGAATCAAGTAAACTGCAAGTGTACGCAGCTCTCCCTTCTTTCCTTACCGTAAAAAGGAAAATACTAGCGCGCACGCACGCATACAAAATAATAAAATTGTGGCAATGGTCGAGTTGTTGAGAGAAAAGCACGTTCTGAATATACAAAAAAGAAAATGGACAACACAGATCGCGAGCACGTTTAAGACAAACATGTGGGCCGCTTACGTTTGTGCTGCCTGTGCGTCGTCTCACCGCGTGTTTGCCCATTTTGTTGCGCTCAACGTGGCCTTTGCTCACGACCAACTGCTAAAGCGCCTCCACTTCGTTTTGACACGGATAGCGTCAAGGACGTGCAGCGACTCGGCAAAAATGGAGAAGGGCTTTTCCTGCGCTTCACGTAGGATTGCGTGGTACGTGGTTGCGCCGAGAGGTATACCACGGGGGCGCTGGTGAACGCGTACCTTCTCCACGCGACGAGGGCAGCCATTCAAGCGGATCTTGAGGAGGAGCAAGAGCAAATTTTACGGCTACTGTTATATTGCTGTCTCGTATAAAGCGAAGCTTCCTTTTTCGACTGCCGAGACGTCAGGGAAACACCACCAGTTTTTCATCAGTGATCGGGTACGTTGTTCCTGAGAAGATGACGTCGACCGCAAAAGCCTGCTGCTGTCGCATTAAATGCGTTCAATGCCTGAAGAACCCCTGAAGTCTGCTGATTCTTTCTAGATAACGCTCTGTAACACTTCCTGCATTCGCCAGTGTTTGGTCGTCAGTGCATGTAGATTTACCCCAGCTACCTCTTTACCCACTGTGTACAGGTATAGCTGGGGCCTTTGTCAAGCTGCCTCTACGAAGAGCAGCTTTTCCCTGCAGCTTCCTTCACCAGTGTGATGATGAAAAATAAACACTGTTACTATATTATTATTATATATATAAGCCGACGTATCATTATCGGTACGCTCACTTTGACACATCTAAACTCTGCTTTAAGTGCGGGAATGTTAACACTACACCCATAGTAGATGTGTCAAGTTTCCTGTTGTGGGTAGTTCAGGAAAGCAACTAGTAATTAATTAATTGCTATGAGAAATGATTATTTACTCAAAAACATTTTATTGCTTTTTTTTTGCAAATTTGCTTAAGGTAAAATAAATTATGATGATGTTGGTGGCAAGAAATAAAGGGTCACAGTCAAGTTTTCTCAATTTTCCTTCATGTCTAATGCTCTTTTGGTTTTCTGAGGTCAAAATAAAGAAGAAAATAAACGCGGCAATGCAACGGTGTCCTTGGACTGTCCTGGGCGATAAACTTGACGCGCGAGGGGGTCAATAGCCTCTCGGAGCTTCGTGCACCCTACCTAAGCGCTCCAATTCGCTGACTTCCTGATCCACCCCCGGCCAGATATGACTCGTCGTTCACAACATTGGTATCGCTGCCGATACCGTGCGAGCCGATGTCGTTTGCTGCGCTTTGTCGCATCGTGGTTTCGCGCTTTGCAAGGAACGCTGCGACTTCCGTGAGCCCGCAACGCACCCTGCGCGCTCCGACGCGAGACACTGCCAGCAGCCCATGTAGGGGACTGCTTTAGTCTTGATACTGCATTCGCGGTTCGGCGATACTCTCATAATCGAGGGGTCCGAGGTCCCAAGTCAGACTGCTTCATTTATTTGTTTAGGGCGACACTTATCGTTGCCATAGCGAAGTCCTGCTTATTTGTATTAATTCAGTCGTTCCTGTGTGCTAAAACTACAGGTGGTTGCATCCTGGTTTGAATTTCTTTATTTGTTCATATAAACGTTTGCAATAGCTCGGATGTACGCTGTATACATCTCTGTAAGCCCCGTTTACGATAAGCAGTCTGTACTAACTGAAAATAACGTGTTCAATTTTATATCACTGCCGTGAGGCACCAGAAGCACTTCCAGCAGGAATGGATAAAGAATCGAACTTATCTCTTATTAGACGAACTTGTGCCTCATTAGGCGACGCTGAAGTGTCAACAGTAGTGATGAGCAGGATCGGCGTTCGTCGAATCTCAACTCGCTGGTCGAGTCAGGCCGCTGTCTATACGTACGTACAGCCTGCGTTGAAAGTTCACGGACCGCTGGATTTCAGAAGAATCCAAGCGTTTTCGCAGCCTGGGCACGCAACCTGGTATTCCTATTTCCACCCTGTTCTGGTATAACGCGAACAACATGGTATTGTGCGGTTTTGCTGGCTACGGTCGTAAAGTAGTCTGAGATTGGGCGCTTTCCCGGAATGCGCGGTCCGTAAATTTCTGACGCTACGTGCGTCACCGTGCATTCCAGAATCGCTGGTGCTTGCGTAGATTCGAGATTGCACAGCGTCACTAGCATCACATGTGTAACCTGATAATAACGTAACAAAATTTGCGACAGCGCAACTTCGGATACGGCAAGTACTCCTTGAGCGGAACGATAATGTGAGACAACAGCGATAGTTCAGTAAAGGGGGATCACGGACAAAATTCTAAAACACACGCATGTTTATGTATTTATAAACCTAATGCCTTGTATAAAGCAACAACATAATTTTTTTTATCACGGCAGTACCATTTCATCAGGGAAAATCTACGGGATCTCCTTTCGAAATATCTAACAAAAAGTATTACACAGCGCAAGTCCTAATAAACATGTGCGTGTGAACTGTAACGGTCTTGGTTAAACGTGCACATAAGTAGTATAAACAAATTCGTGACCGTTGAATGTCGCTTGCAGAACGACGGAAAGTAAACGGTGGGCTTTACCCCTCACATACTCTTATTGCGGAAGAGCTGGCTTTACGTGCGTCTACTGTGCACGCTATCTTTCGAAAACGTGTAGCGCTTTTCATACACCGCGGAGAAAAAAAGAAAAATAATTTAGGTTCGCCAATCTGTGATGTCATCGCGTAACAGGCATTTTTAACCTGGGGCTGCCGAGACACACCCGGTTTTGCGTGGTTCACCGCAAAACCGGCAGTCGACACCTACGACAGCATCGACGCTTCATTATTGGTGCGCGCAGGCGGTGAGGCGTTTGGTGGAAGTGTGTTCGCAGTTCGGCTCTGCTGTAACAATAGGCTGCAGAGGCAGCGGCACAGCGTACAGCCGTATTACCGCCTGCTAGCTCCACTCGGGCTATCCAGCCGCGCTGTATGCGCGCGCGGCGTAGGCAACGTTAAACATGTGCACGAAGCTGGCACACATGGCCGGGACGGCCGACGCAGGATAGCGTTTACGCATCGAAAAGAAACGTTCCCGATAGATGCCCGCTTGCTGTATATAGCTTGTACGTACCAGCTGTCCGGCATTCGGCCGCATTCAGAACGGCGCTTTCTTTAACGCGAGCGAATGGAAGAACGAAACACCGAAAATGGAGACATCTCGAAGACTGAGCACATTCCGCTCATTCGTGCGACCGATAATTAACCCGACTTTCTTCGCCAGCTTATTGTGTGAACACGTACTCCGTTGCGCTGCATTCTGTTGCGGTGTGCGTGCGTGCGTGCACGCAAACGACCAAAACGTGCGCGACATGTTCGCCCTGTCCCGTCGTTGCGACACGCCAGTGGAGAAGAGACGATCGCTGCTACGACCTGAGGGTTCACTGGAACTATACATTACCTCTCATGCACGTAACCGAATAGCGCGAATTTTGCGATAACTCATGCAACGTCATTCTCTACGGCTGCATCCTGGACGTCGCCTTAACACCCTCTGGACTGTTTTGAACCCGCGTGGGCAGCTGCTAAAGGGCACTTGTGACAGCGACGGCGGATTTCCTTCGTGGGCCCACGCGAGACGGTCCAGAGATAACGCATTCTCCGCAAAAACGGAAAAATTTATACCTTGAACACACAAACGCGAATCAAATGCCTGCGCCACTAATAATTCTACCTCCCAGCGCCCACGTGAAGTATATTTAACTAAAAGCCAGAAAACATTTTTCAAAACAACCTTGTAAGCCATCGGCAGGCTTTGTGTGGCTAATTAAGAACCTTCCGTGCCCGGGTAATCGCGGTGTCGGCTTCTCCCAGCGCAGGGGTGTGTTGGGGCGAAACCACATTTCGGGCTGGGCAAAACTCCCGTTTTGTGATTCCTCTGTCTTTGTGTCGTTGCCTTTGTTGAAGGTTTCGATTGTTCCTTGTCCGCGCCGCTCATCAATTTGGCTTTTAAAGCGAAAGCCTTACTGGCCGCGAGCTTGCGATTTCGCCGTGGCCGTGCTCCGAGGAGGCACATGACGTCACACCGCGTTCCTCGTCGTTGCGCTAGCCTCCGATCGCTTCGCCAGCTGCGTCGCATGCCTGATAACATGTCGGAGGATTGAAAAGAAGAGCTCGCGTGCGCAGCAACCATAGTTGAGGCGGCAGTATGGACGGCGACAATTCTGATAAGCAGGAGGAAGCCTGGAATCGACATCGGAACGAGATGAAGAGGAAACGAATCGCCCAAGAAACAGACGAACAGCGCGCCGAACGACTGGCTAAACACCGTAACATAGCTAGACAACCAGACTAACCTGGACTTGCAATCAAGATTAACCAAGGCTAACCATGCTATGCCTTAGCTTTCGCTACGTATATCCTGGCATAGCCTAGCTAAGCCACTGCCAATTTTTTCACCAAGCTCTCTTCTTACATAGCGCAGTGGCCCCGAACCTATGCCATTCTGCCTCTGGTGTGATTCGGGCAAGCAGGCCAGGCTCAATCAATCAATCAATCAATCAATCAATCAATCAATCAATCAATCAATCAATCAATCAATCAATCAATCAATCAATCAATCAATCAATCAATCAATCAATCAATCAATCAATTCTTTACCGTTACCGCTGGCGCACGCATACACTAAAAAAGACAAAACGAAAAAAAGAACTGCAGAGAAGTACAAGTAAAAGTAAAGAAACAATTTTCAAAAGCAGAGTGTGCATACAGCAAAGCGCAAAGTGAATATAAAAGAAAAAGGAGCAGAAGAGCAATTGAACATTGTGAAACTACGACACAACAACGCAAAGCTCGCAAAACAATGACATTGAGTTCTTAAAGGTGTAGATATCATGAAAATAAGCGTTATAAAGACTCGGTATTCTGTAGACGGCTGTCTGTTAGTGATGTCAGGCAGAAACATGGAAATATCTATGTTCTCTAGTGATTTTGCGCGGAATACGAAACATGCTACAACTGAGGAGTTCGAGGCAGGTGAGGATACTGTGAAGGAGCTTGAAAAAAAACAGAAGGTCAGTGCGAGAACGTCGGCAGCGAAGGGCAAAGAATAATCCAGCAGTACTATAAAATAATAATAATAATAATAATAATAATAATAATAATAATAATAATAATAATAATAATAATGGTGATGTATCGCATACGTGTGTAATCTGACGGGTGCATTTCTGGCTAACGTTTTCTTTTTTTAAATACAAGCAAATGAAGACATGCCGGAGTAAGTAATCAAAAAGGAACCAAGCGCGCAGATACGGTGAAAAAGAAAAAAACCTTGTCTGTGTGCTTGTTCTCGTTTTGGTTACGTACTCAGCGGGGTTTTTGTTTGTTAGCATTTTTCTTTTCTTCAGGCGGCAGTTTGCCTGCGGAAAGCAGGGTGTGACGTAAGCGTTGTCTATATATGGCGCAGTTGCACGTATAGTTGAGAGAGAGGAAGGAGCTTGGAGGAACAAGTGGAGATGGGAAGCTTGGTGTCACATGCGTGGAACAGATAACCGTGCGTCCTTTAGATTAACAGGAAGGGCGTAAAGGAACGGCATGCACAGCAGAGGTCAGGATAATGCGTGGTTACGTAAAATGATGATGTTAGGTAAGTTGCGTTTACAGAGTGGAAGAGGTTTGCGGTGCACGCGGCTTATTGCAGATCTCTGGCAGAAGCCTTTGTCCTCTAGTGATGTTATTAGACCACGGTGATTGTGACGACGGTCCGTTTGTGTAATAGGCACGTGGTGGGAAATTGTTGGTTGCAGTTTCTTACGTTGTCCACGAGGGGAAGGCGCGCACATCCGCTGTTTCTTTCTCTCTCTCTCCTGGCGAGCACGCGCTGGTCGTTGACGAAGCGCGTCCCAATTGTCTCGTGCAGATGGAATCTGAGGACGAGGAGCGCATCTCGCGCATCCTTCGAATGCAGCGCCAGCACCGAGAGCAGCTGCTACACGAGATGTCGCCTGCGGCTGCAGCCGCCGCTGCCGCCGCCGCTGCTGCCGCTGCTGCAGGCCCTGTGCAAGACAACTCCAGGCACCACCACCATCACACGCCATCTGGAAACCGCAGGCGTGAGTGGTCCAGCGTGGCAAGACGCCCGGCTTGTTGGTAGTTCACGCGCTCCGCGTGCCGCGTAAGCCGGTGACAATCGGCAGTGGCAAATGCATCGTTGTCCAACTCGAAGAGCATTACTATGTAGATGCGGCCAGGCAGTCATTCGTGAAGTAACGGCGAGCGCGAACTTCTTTCAATATCGGCGTCCTTCGGGAACTACATCTTTTGAGTTGCGGAAGCACCGAGGGCAGGTGCTGTGCGGATCTGTAATCGGAGCGTCTACTAAATTGGGGTGTCACCGGGTTGGATTCCTTTGTGGTTGTTCTTGTGTGCCCTTATCCCTCGAGGCCATCAGTGAATTATCCGTCTTCCGTTCCGTCCTCCATGCTAGGACCTTCTTCGTCCGGACGGCACAACGCGTAAATCGCTTGTGGAAAGCATCGAAGTCCACTGGGCGAGTTCTGTCTGTCTACAAACGTCTTCAGCGCTCCATGGAGCTGTGCAAATCGGAGAGCGAAGCGGGAAATACGCTTGGTCGTCAGAAAGATCCAATCCTTCGGACGACGCGGCGTAAACATGGCTTACATAGGCGAATGCTGAAACTTGTTCGATGCGGTTGTTAATAAGACTACGCATAATCGTTTGCCTGAATGCGAGAACCGCACGCCATGTGTCTATAGCGCATTGAATCCCTCTGGCTTCCAGAACAAGAATTAACGATAACTGTTCCATCAATTAAGTGGGGCCCAATTGAAAAGTGATAGGGGGTCCGTTACTTTTGCACGTAACTGTATACCTATGCGCGTTTCCATACAGGCGCACTTTAGTGTAGTTCCCTGCACGGTAGAAGGCCTCGACGTCGAAAACGGTGGCCACGTAGTTTCGTGCAAGCTGAGCTACATTTCGCAATGCTCAAGCTTTCCGATGCGCGAAGTGAGATAAAGTGTGTCTTGTCAACCGCTGTTAGGTTAATTATCGTTCCACCCTGTTTTCCCTTTCTCTCTCTCTATCCCTCACTCGCAGCCAAGAGCGCCGTCGGAAGACTGCCATCATCACGACAGGCTAGCCTCGCCAAGGACAAATGGTCCGACTGTGAGTGAAAAACTTCTATAGGGATACGAGCAGTTGTAACTAGACAGGTTATTGACATTGAGTAAACACCAAATCAGTGAGTGATTAGAGGAACATTTGAGACGTTCTGGTCTGGAAGGACTGAAGTACCTTCATCAGTTATTCATTGCGAGCACTTTCCGAAAACCAGTGGTATCTGCTTTGATAAGACATTAATTAGCGCTTTGAGGAGTTTCCTTTATTTATTTATTTATTTTATTTATTTATTTATTTGGTCTGTGACTGTTTCATTCCTTGCACACGTGCAAATTTTCAATAAACGTATGCAAGTTGCAAGTCAGCACGTGTCAACACGACGTCTCTTTTCATGCCCGCTCAAATTCTAGAACCGCACTGCATTCGAGTGACGATAAATGTACACTAACTGCATCAAATATACGTTTTATTGACCAAGTATGGTGAAGTGCAATTCGATAACCCGGCCGTGTTAGGTCGGCGCTGCCTGTGTTATATTTGAGTAAACATTTGGTGCCCTAGTAACTTTTCTTTTTAATATATCCACAGGTGAAAACTCGCTCCAGCATGTGAAAAACGTTACTACGGACTTTCTAATTACAAGCTATTAAGCTCAGCAGATCAAAAAGAAATGTCACAGTTTCGCCCGAAAGGCGAAGTACTGATACCTATAGCGAAGTATTAGGCTGCACGAAGTAAGCGTCGTAGTTTTATCGGCAGCATAAACTGCAGCAAAGATTTCCTTACTAGCTAAATTAATAAGCATTGTGTCACGCGCTCGCATGAACACATGAACAGATCTCACTCGATCACCGCGGACACACCCTGTCACAACGCTGACACGATGGATGAAGAGCGGTAGCAGCAGGGAGCAGACATTTCGTGCTGCCTTTTGCTTCAAGGAGTCTCCGAAACTTGATATTACGCGGCCTCCACCGTTTGGCGCGCGAAAATACAGCGCACACGTAGAAACCAGCCGTGTCGGCTCGCCTATGCTTTGCACCCGCCGCAGATTGCCTTCAAGAGAGGGCGCACGGGGCCGTGCTCAGCCGCGCATGCGCAGCCACGGCCGGGCTGGGAGAGGACGTGCCTGCTCACTTAACCTCTTCACCCCGATCACGCATAAACGTGTTAAGCATGATAAACTAACAGTACTCGATCGCAGTTCGTAACTGAATGGCGTGGTTTTGCGAAAGACACGCTAAATAACAAAAAAACGAATTGTGCCTTAATTGCCACTCGGAGCAAGTGCCTTAAAACGTAGCGTTAAAAGTCAGCGACGACGTTGATTCCGAAGATGTCAGTATACGCCGTCACGCCCTCTTCATCCCGCACCGTCTTTGTCAGTATCTCCGTGCAAGACCTGGACCCATGCAGTGGGTGTAGACTAATCCAGCTTCCGTCTTTGCCAATCCTTGGCGACTTCGTCTGCCATGGAAACGTGATTATGGTGATAATTGGCAGGTGCACCAAATAATTTTGGTGAAGTAACCTCGCCATAAAACTGCTTGCGTGAGCGCCTGTGCGTGCACCGATCACGTCCGGCTTGAAAGAGTGTAGTACAAGTCGCACCTGGGCGCAGTTTCTACGAGCGAGGACGAGCGGAGCGGCTCGGTGTTCGACCCATTCCCCGACCTGCTGGCGCACTCGGACGAGGGGCCATCGAGGACGCAGACTCAGTGCCAGCTGGGCGACGCCTCCGAAATGCTGGGCGCTGAGCTGACCCGGTCTGCGATGGACCCCCATAGCCCCGTCACCATCGAGAGAGTCTCCTCGGACGCCAACGAGAGGAGCAGGTGTGCACTTTATTGAAGGGGAGGGAATGTTTGATCGGCAACGCTTCATTTGACTTGTTTTATATGAGGGTAACGATGCCAGCACAGTGTTGTGTTATCGCCTGGGACTGCAGTCTCGGGGCTGTGTCACTCGATCGTGTGTTACGTACGGTTTGCCCGGATATATTACGGAATAGGCAAGCGCTCGCAGCGTTTCTGTAACTTGATCGCGTTCACTCAAATTCGGCAGTGCAGTACGACCAGAAATACTGCGGGAAGGCGCATTTTAATGTGGCGGCATTCAATGTGTCGGATGTGCCGGTGGATGTTCTATACAAGCGCAAGACGTTCTTTTGCTACAAGTTCTGATTTCTGAGAGACTGTCTTCATTGCTCGATGTAAACTGTGAATAGAATAGTTAATGATGGGGTTTTACGTGCCAAAACCACTTTCTGATTATGAGGCACGCCGTAGTGGAGGACTCCGGAAATTTCGACCACCTGGGGTTCTTTAACGTGCACCTAAATCTAAGTACACGGGTGTTTTCGCATTTCGCCCCCATCGAAATGCGGCCGCCATGGCCACACACACACACACACACACACACACACACACACACACACACACACACACACACACACACACACACACACACACACTCTCTCTCTCTCTCTCTCTCTCCCTCTCTTCGTCCTGTCTTCTGCTTCGGTGTCTCGTCCGTAACAGTTTAAGCTCACAAATATATATATATAACCAGGTCATACCGCATTCATCACACTTCAGCGTACAGCATTTTCAGTATAAAATCGTAGCGTTTTCTGTTCCTGTTCAGGGTATAGACACATTGGTACATCAGTCGTTCTGACTATCGCTGACGTCATTGGTTGCGTTATGCCTAGCTTTCACTATTCCGCGCTTTTTCATTACAATGGATAAAATGTACGTGACTTGCACGCGATGTACCGGAAACCACAACATAGTAGCACCATTTGCAGCAGGACATCAAAAATGCACTAGTCAATAGAAAAAGAAAAGTAGGCATAGCAACGCCTCCTATGCAACAGTGACAGTTGCAACAGTGACGTCACCTGCAGGATTGCCGATTGAAAACCATCCCATGGAAATAGCAGTGATCGCGCTAAGCGTCACGAGCGTCCCAAATGTGTGGCCTCTCAACATTCTTGACTGACATTGCGGCTTCAAGCATGCAGGCTTTTGTTTGTGTATAGGAGATGCTGGAGATATGCACAGATTTGCAGTGTGCTACTAATTACGCAAGATAGTTGCCCTGATCATGTCGCCGTACTACATCGAGAGAATCCCTCACATACGCGCGTTCTAAAGTAAATATTCGGCGCCCACGGCGGTTTGTAACAAAGCGCATCACTCTCCGTGAGCACACGTACGAGCGTGCTCGTGAAACGGCATATTAGGTGGCCTTTAATCTTATTTATTTATTTATTTTATAAGCAAATAGCTTCCTCTTCTGCCCGTATTTGCGTTTTACCTTTTACAGCCAATACATAGGTGCCGATGCAAAGGGTGCGTGCTCTAGCGCCGCCTAGTTGCGGGACGCGTTCGTCCGCGAACGCCTTTGAGCGTCTTCTCGCGCCTCCCTCTCTCCCTCTGTGGCGGCGACGGGAGAGGAGGATGGCAATAGCCTTCCGCGCCGCCATAGGTAGACTACACACATATACGACTAGATTCGGCTTATACGCAAACCCGCCTGTACTACCGCTACAAATGTGCTGGTGAATGGCTAATGTTCCCCGACCAAGTTACGCAATAAAACAACAAGCGTCACCTAATGTGGTCCCACCGTAACAAATGTACGCGTTCAAGGGTACCGTTCCTTTAACAAAGCGAATGGCTTTCTGTTCGGCCATTCGCCTACATTGACGACCATCGTGAATGGTTTCTGCACGTGTGTTTTATTTCCCCTCTTTCAGACATAGGCGTTCCCGCAAGGATGACATCATGACGCGATCTGTTCCGGAATTTCGTTCAGACGGATCACCGGTTTTGCACAACTACGGAAAGTCTTACGGCAGGACATCTCCGCGGTGAGTCGTCTCCCTTAACTGTTGCGAACTTTGCGCTTGTGTTCTTCAGTATATACGCGTGTGAAGGCCGACAGGAGTGCCGTTTCCCCTCGCGCTTAACTCGCCTGTGTTCCGAGTCAACTCTCTTTAACAAATAAGTCTTCTTTACACATACGCGCGTCTAGACTCAGGACGTCACTGAGAAAATTGTGTGGGAGGAACAGGTCCACGGCGGCCATCTTGGAATGTAATCCTCAGGAACATCAAACGGTCACTGATAACGCGCACAGAAAAAAGGAAAGAAAAAGAAAGAAAGAAAGAAAGAAAGAAAGAAAGAAAGAAAGAAAGAAAGGCGCTGCTCTTCTTCAGGGAAATCTCAGCAAGTCGCCGAGCAATGTAGAGGCTCCTTACGCGTGGTTAACATTGAATGACCCCAGAGTCCTTAACATAAAGGTTTTATTTAAATGAAATGGAACAGTTAATTTCCACTATACCTGCCTTGGCTCCAATGTCTGTTGGCGTCATGTATCTGTAACCAGGGTCATACACAAGGAATTCTCTTTCTCTCTTTTCCGGGTGGAGAGGTCGGAAAAGAAGCGCATTGCGGGGACAACGACGGTCATTTAAAAATATTTATATTAACTTATTTTCGCGTTTGAATCGAGCACATTGCTGCCATCTGAAATTAAAAAGGTGCTTTTAAATACGCTTTCTTTGCCGCGATATATTTCAAGGGGGGGGGACCCTAACATCACCCCCGCTCTTGCGGTTACTGCCCCGAATCGAGCACTCAGGTTTCATTTATTCTAGCTCACTGTCTAGATAAGGGTCATGTGCTACACGTGTCCGTTAGTTAGCGCACGTGTTTTACGATGCATGCACACACTGTAGGCACCAGTACAAGGACAGGAAGCCCGCCACGTTGATTATCACCCCGCATCACGTGTTTGCGCGTATTCCCTGCAGCTGTCAAGCGTCGTGTGTACTATAGGTACGCGCAGGATCCCTTCTTCCGAAAGCACGTCTCGCGGCGGGAGAGATACCGCGATGGCGTCGCACGTTCATGGGCTTTCTGTTATCTGATGGGGAGTGTGGGAAACGGAAGTGTTGCGGGGGCATGTCTCTCCGCGAAAGCGCCCCGCCGAGGACCAACGGTCCACATCGCACCCGCTGCAGGGCCATCCCCGTCCGCAAGGTGTCCTCCAAGAGGACGGAGCCTCCCTCGTTCGCCGGCGGAGGAAGCGGCATGTCGTCGACGCGCAGCTTCGACGGGTGCGCCGGGGGCGGCGGCAGCACGCCGACGGCCCCGGCGGCGGCGGCAAGCCGGTTGCACCAGCGCAGCCCCTCCGACGGGGGCCTGAGCCGGAGCGCCAGCTTCCGCACGCCGGCGGGCCGATCGCCCTACGCCACGGTCGCCACCGCGTCGCCGCGAAAGACCCAGCGATCCTCGTCCGTCTCGGCCGCCTGCCCGCTCGCCTCCTCCTACTCCTCGGCGGCCTCGCCGGTGAGTGAACCTACACCTGGGTGCCGGGTAGTGTACACGACTGGAAGTGCACTGCCAGGCGTCGCTGCACCGGAAGCTGCCGTCATTGCGCGAGTGTTGGTGTCCCTATGGCACCTGATCCTCTGCGCGAGAGTGTCGCCTGCTCGCTCTCGAGCACACTCGAGGGCAGTATTTATATGCCAGAACATTTCTCCAAAATGGCCTTGCAATCCCAGTGAAAGATTACTGCGTTACTCAGCAATGATTTTCCATTTATAGCCGATTGCCGTTAATTCGATCTCGGTTAATTCGACATTACGCTTTATTCGAACACACTGGAAAGTTCCGGCGAGAACCATAAATTGCTATGGAAAGAAAACACATTCGTGTCGATCTGAAAAGCGTGCCACATTGGTTAATTTGATCCACCACTGGCGCCCCTCATGTGTCCTCATCTGAGAGACAGTTACTGCGCTGCACTTTACCCCAATTCTTCCTTCCTCAAATAAGAATCTCTATCTCTCTCTCTCACGGCGGCTACTGAAAGCTTGTAAACACAATAAATTTTCTGCACACTGCACTACTGCTTTCCTAGGCGTAAAGCTATTTTACTTAAATCTATTTCTATCATTTATTGGCTCGCGTTGCTTCCACCCGTGAAGCCATTTGTTCCCGCTTGTTTTATTTCGTGTCACATTCAAGCAGCTTTTAAACATATTGGCTCTCTTTGTCCCATGCTGGTTGAGTTGCACTGCAAGAGCAAGTAGCAAAAATACATCTGCTTCAAACAATAAAAGAAAAAAAGATTTGAATTAATTCATTTTACCGCCATTTGTTAATTTGACCTTTCAGATTATTATAGCAGACCTTGCAGTCCCACAAGGGTCGAATTAACGGGAGTCGACTGTACAAGCTTGCATGTGTCTGAACATGCAGCACAAGGCTCCGACCAGGACGGCTTCGAAGTACTGCAACGGGCCAGCCTACGCTCCAGCCACTCAAGGCAACCTGAATGCAGCCGCCAACAACAACAATAACAACATCAACAACAACAACAACAACAACAACATAGATGTGCTGTCGCTGGTGGAGAGTGACCCCCTGCTGAAGCAGCGCAGCCAGGCTGTGGGCCTTGAGGTGCTGGACAGGGCAGCTGTGCGCATCCAGGCGCTTTGGCGAGGCTACCGCACTCGCAACCACATGAGCCGCGTGCGGCGCGCGTGTCAGGAGGTGCGGTTGCGCCGGCTCGAGGAATGCGTGCTGGATGTGCAGTCCAAAGTGGCGGCCACTGAAAAAGCATTGCTCAGGTAACGCCTTGATGCCCTATAGCGTCATATGTGTATTTAACGACAGTTTAAAGGACACTTAAAGAGAAACACTAAAGCAGTTTAGACTGATAAAGTATTATTTCAAGACTATATCATCATCAGCAGCAGCAGCCTGTTTTATTTGTTGCTTCTATTTGTTGCTTTTGCAGTAATGGATATATAGTTTGAAGATAAAATTAAGGCCAAGCTTCAAATTTTTTTTTTTTTAATTTCACACCTAGACCCGAGCTCTGGTATGTATCTGACATCACGGATTTCGAAGTATGTTTTTGTATTTGAGCCGTCGTGGCTCAGTAAAAGTCACGGTGGAAGATAGGTATTCTTCCATCGTAGTAAAAGTTCTTCAGACTTGCTAAGTTCAGTATGGCTCTTTTAGAATGCAACATACTCTTATCTTTACCCATCAAAAATTAAGTAGGCCCAAGCAGACAGCAACAAAATCAATGACATTACTACGAACTCGTGCAGGGACTCCAAGGTGATGTCATGTGAAGTAATTTTTCTCTTTAGTATATCTTTAAGAATGGGACAGGGGCTCCCCTTTCAAGAAAAGCGTGATGCCCTTCATCTCTCTTTGTTTGCTCCAAGAAACACCTTCTTTACAGATGCCACTGGTGCAAAGAATACTGTCATGCACCACATGCATAAAACACCAATATTGACAGGTGTTGGGGTGAAAGAAGACGGCTAACAAAGTGAATGAGGAATTTTAAAAAGAATTACAGGGTGTCTACTAACACGGAAAACCAGGAATTCTCAGAGAATTTGAATAGTCTGGAAATACTCAGGGAAAACCCAGGGATTTTGTGCTTCTATCAAGGAAAATTAGCTGTAATTTATTGAAAGGGAACAAAAGTCGCGTTATTGCTGGCTCCAGTAACAGACGAATCGCAACGAATCGTCAATGACGCCGTGTCATCGGCACAAGATATTGCCAGAGTAGTTAACGACCGATTTTCCAGACGGCCGATTTTTCGGACATGCCCGATAATTCGCACGGCTTCGCGACGCCGCCACATACTCCATAGAGTCAATGCATATTGCCCTCGCTGCATGTCTGAAATGGCATTAATCAAAGCCACCACCGCCGCCGTTTCGATTATCTTGCCGCCTCGAACAAGTGCTCTCGCACGCAGATCCGCTGGCAGCCGCAGCCACCACCACGCAACGTTAGGCTTAGCTGCTTCTACTTCCGCTATTAAGCTTCTTGCCGTGCGGTGCCGTGTTTTCCATTGAAAGAATTCGCCGCTGTCAGCAACGGCACCGACTGCGCCTTTGTAATCCTCGCGATTGGCTTCGAAGCTCGCAAAGCACAACGCGTTAGGTAATGCCAGTCTTCAAAAGTTAGCTTCGCCTCAATAGATAAATGTTGTGCGGCGAAGCCCGACAAGCGTGTCAAGGGGCAATTGTCACGGGAGATAGTATGTATTCCTTAATTATACACGCGTGCACCCCCGTCTCCTGTCACAGTACGAGCACCGATATACCTAATAAGTGTACTGGCAGGCCTTAAGAGCTTTTTCGGACGTGCCTGTTGCCTTAAGGGCAGTTTAAAACATGCATTCATTTTTTTTTTTCGGACTGCCCGATTTTTGTGATGTTTTCGCAGCCCCTAGGGAGTCCGAAAAGTCGGACGTTGACTGTATAACTGACCAAGAGGATGCTTCAAATGATCCATGGGGAGAACGCGTGGCAGAAGGAGGATGAGAACAGAATGGATTGAAGCACTGAGGAATTAACAAGAAAGGAAGCGTGCCGCCGCCTCTTTGGAGGAGCTTGAGCTCAAGAAAGCAAAGTGTTGGCTGACGCCGAGATGCAAGTGTCCCTCATCCAAACCAAAATAAACCCTTTAAAGCAGTGAAACCCAACACTGAGATATTGTATACGGGCTGAGAGTATGCCAGGACAGTCGATGTTGACTTCCCAGCTGCTGAGAGAGAATCTTATTTGCGACAAAGTTCAGGTCTCATACCTATGAGCTTACTATCAATTGATAGAAATAGCTCATATTCGAAAATATTTACTTCTGTGTACATCCCCTTTTCATTCGTATTTGAAAACGTTCGACTGAATTCGGAGTGGGTTTTAAAATTTTTTCAGCTGTGCATTTTACTATCACTTTCTGTCTGTTTTCTTTTTGAATAAAATAGGTATTACTCCTTACTATTCAAACTGGATTAAATCATTTTTTTTGTTTCCACATGATTTCTAGAGAGTGACAGCATCGGTCAACGTGGTGTCAGCCCGTCTTGAAATAAGACAAAGTTCTGGCTCATTCAGGGAATTTTGCAAAGGCATCCAGGGAAAACCGGGAAAACTCAGGGAATTTGAATATGTCAACTCAGTAGACATCCTGAATTAGGAGTAGGATTTTTTTTTATAATATTGAGAAAAGAGCAATCAGGAGCACTGATGAATGCTTTGCCTTTGTGTTCATTACAGGCAGCAGAAAGAAATGGAAGAAGAGAGAAAATTCAGGAATGCAAACAAGGAGGCTCTGGACAGGCTGCTAAAGCATGTAAGCCAAAGAGCCATGCTTTTGAACTTGGATCACGTGAATCTTGCTCAAGCAGTGTCTTCTCCACTCATGAACACATATGATCTGAGGGCCTGTTAGGTTACATGAGCATTCTGTCAAACCACTTTATTGTCTTGCACAAAGTCTTTACTCTCTTTGACTCTGTATGTTGAAGGCAGCCAGACGTGACATCCTTGCATTACACACACTTAGTGTGAACTATTATGGTTTGAACATAATAATGAGATCAGGAATAGTTAAACATCTTGAAGAAAAATATTTGAGGACAAGCACCAGTGGAATGACTGAATAAAATCACATATGGGTACATATGGAGAAATTTGGCGCAGAGGAAGGCACCCTGTCTCGAGCAGGGGGCACGTTCTTTTGTCACAGCAACCCAAACAAAGAAACTGTTGCTTTTTTACTGACCAAGTGACACAGGCGTACAACAGGTGTAAGGTAGCGATCCCACAGTGTTGCTTGGCCATGCCAAAAACTTAACTGCTCCTCTTACACACTACTTTGAATGTGCTAGACATATTTTGGTGAATTTAAATGGTAGACTTAGAGCACCTCTAAAGCAACGTTTAATGCTCCATTTGGAGCAAGCAGGGTGTCGAATCGGAACTGAAATGCCATTTTCAGCTGAACCATCATTGAACAGAACCATTATTTTTCCATCATCTTGGAAGTGAACTCAAGCCGGAACTTATTGCACAAACCTTTTCAAACTATTTCGACAAACGCTCTTGAAGGCCCTCTGGACCCTCTGCTGGAGTACGTTGGGGGGAAACATTGGACTAAGGTTCAAAATCTCCTGTAGTTGGCAAATTATTCCCACACTACAGAGACAACACTCAAATAACTTCAGTTCTGACACTCTGTATGTCGTTAATTTTTGTGCAACCAAGGCTACCGCTTATGTGATGAAAAATGCTGGCACTTTACGTGCGCTCGCACATCTTGGTGCTGCTGAGCGACCAAAACAATTGTTCAAATTCTTGTTCTGTATTAATGCTGTACGAAGGTAGCTGAGCTGCAATTGTTATCTAACTAGCACACAAGAGAAAACTGCAGCGTTAAAACTCCTTACATTTATTCCAATTTTGCTTGTCATCAAGTGTGATTTGACAATACTTCATGTGACTGTGCATCAGATGTTCCCGAGCCGCAGTCTTGCAATTGAGCCAACGTGTAATAGTAATGTTGAGTGACAACAGAGTGTGCCACTGGCCCACTACAAAGATAAATCCTCTTCTACGCTGGCCACATCAGCAAGAGCAACATTCAGACATGCATTTGGGTACATGAAGCGGTACCATGCCATCGGTGTAGGTTTACGCAGATTTGTGAAATAGTGCGATGACTAGAAGAAACACAACCTCAGTAGCTGCCTTTGGGGTGCAGTGCTGCATGAGCATAAATTGATATCCTTCAACTATACAGTGAACAACTAGATGGTTCAAAAGCCCGTAACATGACAGGTGCGCCAATTCATACACACAAAAAGCATGCGATAGCATGTTACGTTTCAATCCTTTGAAACAATGGAACTTGCATGGGTGCATTGTTAGAACTCAGTTCCTGGTTGTACAGAACAGAACATCCGTAATAAGGGCAGTACCTGTACACAGGCCTGTGTCGCTCCAATGGTTCCAATGGTTCCGCTCCAAGAATGTTCCAATGGTAGGTCAGTGGTAACCACCACATATTCCAATGTTAGATAGAGAGCACCTAATGGACTGAGTTCACTCCACGAAGCAGCTGAGGCTGCTTTATAAAGATCGGAACAGTGGGTTGGAACACCAGCACACTGAGTAACTCTGAAACCGATTTAGTTTGTGCACTTCCTTGCTCCTTACACCAGCAGTAGTGCTTGTGTTCCAGTCGCAGATTTGTAGGTGTTGCCGAAAGGCATAGTTTCCTGCTGGCAGACACAGTCACCTGTCTCGAAATGTGCCTTTGGAATTGAACATTTGTCCAGCAGATTTGCGTTCTTTCTTCTTTGCATCATACTAATGGGAATTGTCTGTACTTTGTAAGTTGAGGTTACACACAGTGACATTATCATTTTGTTTTTGTTGTCCATCAGATGGACCAACTGGAAACACACATTGCCAAAGTGTATCAGCAGCACTTACTGCTCCAGCAGCAGCTGGCGCACCATTTCGACGGTGTCTTCAAGCCCATCCACAACGAGCCACAGTCAGAGTCGTCGTCATCCGAGGCAACTGTTGGGAACAGCGCATCGACCGCTTCATCTGCTACAAGTCATTCACCTGCCAAAGGCACCACACCAAAGCACCTCAAGAAAGATGCTGGAAAGCAAAGTGGCCAAGGAGACGTTTCAGGGCGTGCAGAACAGCCAAAGCGAGAGCGGAAGCCAGAGTCCAGCCATCATTCGAGCCATGAGCAAGTGTCGGGCGATACAATGAGTGCAGATGACACGTCTTGTGCAAGCTTCTCAGATGCTGAGGTGCACTCAAGCAAAACTGAAGAAGCATCAGACACTAAACGACAAACGCCAGCAAACCTGGAGGCTGCCTGCCTGACAGAAGTAAACGACAGGGTGAGCTTTAGAGTGAGTGCATGAATAACAGTGAGGATAGTTAAGGTAACAACTGTTCATAAAAATGTCTAATGCAGTCGCAGAAGTCTGAAGTGAAATGCATTCCTGTTTCAACATCTTGAAGGGGCAGCGCAATAAGACGAACACAGAAGGCAGGAACACACAGGACAGCACTGTCCTGTGTGTTCCTGCCTTATTGCGCTGACCCTTCAAGATGTTCAACCAGTACCAACTTGCCCAAATGTCGATCCTTCTACATTTCTGTTTCAGTTGATCTTCTTTCACTCAGTATTTTGCTGCTGCGTGCAAGTCAGTGTATTATGTCATACATTTTGTTGTGTATACTTCTCAAAACTGGTGGTAGGTGTACAATTTCTAGCAAATGAGTAAGTTTTGCTTGCTCATTGGCTTCAATATTTATTACGACGTGCCCTGTAAAGTCAATTCATGAATTGACTTTCTTTAAATGCATGTTATTAAACACCAGGTGTTTTAGCTGCACCTGTGCAATTGAGCACAGCTTAGCAGACATTTGGAGACAGTATTTTCTTTAACATGTCATTAACAGAAACAGACACCAGTCTACAATAATCACTAGTTAACTGAAAAATTCACTAAAATTCTAAAATTCTCTTCATGGGGCATGTCGTAATTGCAAAGTTAAAGTTGGCTAGTAAGTAAAGCACACCCATATGCTAAAAATGCTATGCCTAGTACCAGTTTCAAGGAATATGTACACAACACGCCCGCCGAAACACATTAGTTCTCTAGGTAACACTTGCCCAAGGTGGGAAACATGCAGCTGCATGGGAAGCTTTTGTTAATTGCAGACTTAAAAAAGAACAATGCATAATTTCTCTGAAGTTTCTTATAATTACATGAATTCTAATTCATCCACAGAATAAGCTCTAATCCCCACGGACCGTCCTGTTAACCCCACATTGCCAAATGTATAATTTTTGATAGCCCGCATTTGATTCCTCAGAATGCCAATTTAAGCTATGGAAACTCCATGCTAAAAGCCATAGCGGCATTTTTGACATGCTAAAGTGAGGTTTTTATTGTAGAGAGTTCAGAGAAATAATTACTACACTAACCATATATTTACTGAAATAATAATTAATTAGTTTATTTCGTTTCTTTTTTTTTTTGATGGATATACTCTCCATAGCCAGAAATTGAATGAGGCACTTTCTCTGGTGCAGGACGCTGTTTGAGCTTTTTGGAGTTAAGAAATAGGCTGTGCATAATCATCACTCTTTATTTTAACTGATTAATCTGATGCAGCAAAGATTCTTAATAATGGCACTTTTAATTACCTTGTCTCATTGTCAACAGCTGGCGAGGTTGGAAGCCGTCATAATGAAGCTGGCCATCCCAGACAGCAGCATGGAGCACTTGGGTGCTGCATTTGCCAAGCCATGAAGAATTGCAGCGCAGTTTCACATTCTCCTCTGCGGTTTCCTCGCTGCACGCAACTGCTGCACTGTTCTACAATACTTGCACTGCTGCGCTTTCTTTTACCGCCTCCAGTTCTGAGATTTTTGCATTGGAAAGCTGCGGAAGGAAAAAAAAAAAAGGTCTCTTGTGTTTTCTACTCAAGCCATTGCATCAAATATTTATTTTCTCTGTAATTATTGTATACAAAGAATTTTACCTCGCTGTATCATACAAGGCTTTGTAACTTGGTGCTTCAGCGTTTTTTCATACAATCGCTCATTACACGAGGAAAGTTGGCATAATTGGCAGTGCTCGAGAACGTGCCCTCGAGGCTTTCGCGATTGTTGCATCTGGGTTGCGATCCAATGGTGAAAGAGAAACTGATTTGGACTCTCCCCTTTAGGTGCTGTTCAGTTCGAATAAGTCGGACCTCATTACAATGCAGTCGCCACCGACATGAAAATACCATTGTTGTATGCAATACACATTATAACCATCTATTCATTACATGCTGATATTGGCAAGAAACATCTTACTACGTTATATCCAAAAATGTATTGTGTACCAATTTACCCAGCTGTCGTTTCTTCTGCATTATATATTCGTTACACTGATATATTCCTTTTGCAAGAAAAGTTTGCATTTGTTCAACCAATTTGTAACGACATGGTGCAGAAACAAACTGATATCTTCTGAACTGCAGGTACTCTGCAATTGACAAGTGGAGCTAGCATTTGCACTGCCAAACCAACTAACCACGTGTGAATTTCAGCATTCCAAGTTTTGCCCAGTTTACCACACAACCAACCGGTAGCATTTGTTACACGCCTTTCAATCCACAAGATGTCTGCTGGGGAGATGCTATTTTACCACTCTATGTTTAGTTCTGTTGAGGCAATGCTCATTTCTCATTTTATGTGCTGTCTTCTGTGGCTTGTTTCTTTTTGCTCAAATTTATGTGTTGTGGTAGTCATTGTACTGTCTCTGCTGTTCATGCCAGCAGGCAAGCAGCTTTAAGCGAATATTTTGGTTGTTTTTTATGTTGCTAATCATCAAGTTGTCATCGATGCAAAAGATATAGATCAAATTTTAATAAATTAAGCTAGTTATTGAAAACCTTTTACTTAACTTTATCCATAAAAACAAAACCGTTCTTGGATTACAGTGTGAGGCATGTTTTCAGTACATGCAAATCATGTCTCTCCACTCCAGTAATGAGGTTCTGGCTGCAAAGCAGCTACAGTGGAGCCCCAATTATACATCCAGGCATTTATTGCAGCCTTCTGAATTTCTATAGAGATTCGGCGCAGGCCTGATGATCTATTAAAAGGTAGTCAGCACTGGAATTTACAGCAGTGTTATGTCATCTGGTCTAACAAATAAAGGAATCTCGGGGCATACAAGTGTTCATGTCCTAGGTAAGACTGCATTTAATTAGCCTCACAACAACTATTCACAGGTGCACTCAAACGTGGAACTCCAATGATTGCTGAATTTGAGTGCTACTGAAGACTGTGCATGTCTACACACATCAAGGTGCGCGTCATTTGAGTTTTCTCATTTCTTTCAATGCCAAACAGACCAGTTTTGCCACACTTGCAGTTCTACAGGGCCTTGTTCTGTCCTTAAATAATCAAGTGCTTTCTCTGCTACGTTAATGTTGGTGACTAAAAGGAAACCATTTATTTGTTAAGCTGCTTCCATGTGTAGAACTTCCTCAGTCTGCAACTTGATTAGGCATTCAACATTTGTTCACTGCAAGGCCATGGACCAGAGCTTATTGTTTTCATTTTCAATTGGCAATTCATTATTTCAGCTATTTACTTACTGCCCACCCCTTAAGCTTGATGATTGATTCTGCGAGTTCCTGAAGACCGGTATAATTTAGCATCCATTGTGCCGCTTGTGTTCACAGCTCTCACCAGGAACCACCGCTTGTACCTTAGCAGCTCCTTGATGAGGCAAACTACTTCCTCGAACGAAGGAGAACTGCGATTTTGATCGGTCCTTAATGTGCTGTGGTTTCTTTCGTATTCCATTCGCGCACAAGTCTCATCATGCTGGAAATAAAGCTACGCATTTATTGGCTACTGAAAGCATCAAACTGCTAGTTTACAGCATGCTAATTATTTTGTAGTAACATTTGGAGATGGTGGATGCTCAATGACACTCTATCTAGAAGTACTGAGGCCAGTGAGCATGAACTGATTCTGGTACAGAAGAGTTGTGCACAACAAGAATACAGAAAGGGCTCAAGGATATTTGGAATACAGCACCAGCTGTTTGAGCATACAATACATTTGCACAGCAAGAGCAGCTGCCTGAACATTCTTCACCCAAAGCTGCTTGTGTCTGTCTGCTTACATTGTTTGTGTATCAAAATGCAGCATGTACGAAAGTAATATACAAATGTGCATATAGTTGCTTGAAGTATCTGCAACATGCTACAAACACTTCAGGTGCATATACTGCAAGGGCATGTTGCGCATGCTTGAAGCTGTCCCACTCAAGCACGCTGCATCTGGCCTGCACTGTTGCAAAGACATGCACAATCTAAAATTACTTGTACTTGTGCAATGCAATTACTTGCAGACGCAGGACAGATTCAACATCCTTTGAAACTAGCTCAACCCATCTTGAATTTCTATCAGTGGAAGGCTGAAAAACTACTTTTTTTCTCTCAAACATGAGAAAGCTATGCAGAAACGACAGGAACTAAGTCTTTGCCTCATTATAAGCACACTGTGTGGAATAACTTTAGCAAACAAGATGGCAGTTACAATGATGGGAGTACTTGTGTTACTTTTTCTTTGAAAGCATTTAATGCGCAAGCAATTCAATAATGTAGGCGAGTGTATAGGGTGCAATGTTAATGAGAAGTCTCATTCCCGTGTCTAAACTTTGTCCCTGCCAGTTATGACATGACAAACAGCTCATGGCTTAAGATGTAGCCTGTGAAGGTCACTGCTAGGGGTACGACCAAGTACTTTAGCAGCTGCACTGTGTAGTCACGTGCATGTTTATTCTTGCTTTACTGTTCATTGTAGCTAGCAGGCATTCCATCCAGTAGACACTCTGTATGTTGTGGCCACCTAGAACATAGCGTGCCAATGTGGTTGTGCTGCTTCAATGCAGCTATGCTGTGACCACAGTAAAACCTTGTAATGAAGAGGGAATGTAGCAAAGTAATAACAAATGTAGATCCTATTGAAAGCTCTGTGGTTGGAAACATATAAGGCTATAGCAAAGCAACTGTTGTAACAAGAGGAAATTCACACCTCCTCCGATTTCATTACTGTAAGGTTTTACTGTAGTTTGTTATTGCTTTTGCCTGTTCTATATAGCGACACCTCATCCTCCCCCCCCCCTCCTCCCCACTTCCTAGCAGATATAAAAGCAGTTGCTCTGTGTGTTCATTTGTAGTGTGTATGGAGAGCGCCAATATGCATGTTCTTTAGCGTAAATGTCTTGTGCTGATTTGTAGTGTGCTTCAGTAGTTTCAAGCTATATTTTTCAGAGAATTCTAGTCAGAACACCTTTGCAATGCTCTTCCAGACGTTGTGACCAAGACCGAAGGTGTCCTTCGATTAAATTGACCAACTGAATTTTTTGGCACCGATGGTTAAGCAAGCGATGAATGAATCTGCAATGCTGCTGGTGTGCAGTTCTCTAGTGTGAACAAAAGATTTGAAGCTTGCTTAATTGCTTGCACATTATTCTTGCACAATTATCAAGAATGTCATAAAGTGTTGATTTAACAATAGCCCAGAAACTCTGAATGCATTGGTTTGTTATAACACCTAACGAAGACAAATACATGAAGTTTATTTGACAGTGGTGTCTCATTTCTGCTTTGTCATTCCAGTGCTTCTTTTTTTTTTTACCCAGGGTTGCTGTGTCAATCGCAGAATTGTAGTGCTGTAATCGTGGTTGATCACTTTCAGGGATAGTTTCACTTTCGTGTGATGCAACGTCAAACGTAGCATTTCATTGGAGTGAATGGACATTCTGTCTGCTGGCTTACCCAATGAAAGTGCACTAAAAGTGATGTCTCCGAAAGTGATGGACCATCATTACAGCCCTGGTTGGCGTTGTCATCAGTATGCAAGAGATAATGTGCTGCCAGCATTGTTCTCACCGGTATGTATCATGGGCAGGACTTCTGTGACCAAGATTCAGCTGGCAGAGCACTCATTTTCTTTCAGCTTGGATCCCATTTTTAGAGATGTTAAATTAACTCACTTAACAGCAAGGTCTTCTGAAGCTGGCAAAAACTCAAACAATTTGGGAAGTGCTTCCTCGCATCTTAAGCAGGGCTTTAGAACTTTTACTCCTTTCATAACTGACAGCGCTTGGCGACTACGAATTCACCAAGGTACTGCCACTGCCAAAAATTTGCAAGCCACCGCAAGCACAACCGCAGCGCTCCCTGGGCCATGAACCGAGCCCTCTGAAAAACTTTCAGAGCTTTAAGTCTGTAGTTGTGGAGACACCGTTTTTATCACTCCACTGGTTTTTGGAGCACTAGCAAAGCTCCAGAGGACAGGGACTTATGCGCACACTAGCTTCACATTCACAAATACACTGACTCTTCTTTAACATACCCCCAGTCACTGGCTATAAAGTTCTGCTGCTAAACACGAGGTCACACATACAATTTCCGATTGCTGTGGCCACACTCCAATGCTGGTAAAATGTAATTTATGTACCATGTTTTGGGTGCACACTGAGAAACCCCAGGTGATCACAATTAATCAGAAAGCAATGCACTATGGCGTCCCTTATAACCCACTACGCAGTTTCGGGATGTTGAGCCCCATAATTCAATTAACTCAAAGCTCTGCCTCGACTCTGCTAAATGGAGGACAGCACCAGAGTAGTCATTGCACTTCAGTAACAGCCTTAGCGATTCCCTGAACAAGAATTTCGTTACCAAGTTTTTAAGCATCTACTCAAAGGCATTGGAGTGATCATGCAATTCTCAAGCAACTCGCCTTTGCAGGAATTGCTGACGCATGTCATTTGTGCACAACATTTGGTTCAAGCTTAATGGAGCCTACCTTTAGCGTCGAAGTCATGTTTTGAGAATGCAGGGACACAAGATAAGACAGTTCAGCTTGGCAACAATCGCAATAAACTGGTCGTACATACACCTTGCTCTATACTTATCTAAAGTTTTGCGCTGCATGTTCAAGCATTGCCAGGAATAACCTGTGGGTGAGTAACAGCAACTCTCTTGCTTTCTTTTTTTTTTTTTTCATGAAAGGGAGAAAATTGTCATCCAGCCAAAGGTAGCATAAAAGTAACATACTGGTTTCTTGGAAAACTTTGCAGTTCAAGAAAAAAGTTTGCTCTGGTCCGGGGATCGAACCTGGAACCAATACCTTTCTGGAGCAGTCACTCCGAGCTAACCAACAAGCTATATTGCAGAGTGAGGCTAAATTAATGACTCAATGCGGCAAACCAGTTCTGCAGCAAGTGTGTGTGTGGGGGGGGGGGGGGAGGAGTTTTGTGAAAGGATAAAAGTGGCATCCCCTGTAGCATGAAGTTTACAAATGGAATACATCATGTGCAAACTCATTTTTTCATAGAAAGATGCCCTCAGGAGCCCCATTCACCCACCACTTTTTTTCTCCCTCGGCTTCAAGATGCAGACAGGATCTAAAATTCGTAGAGCTTTTCTGGTTTATTTCATCTCGTGTAGGTTTTCTTTTTATAATTCGCTCCAACATCACTCGGTCACATAGAACAACATGCAAACATTAAAAAAAGGCAATCTGTGGATAAGGTGCCCACAGGGCACACCTTTTATGTACATATTGCATCATCAGTTATATCAAGCGTGATGAAACACGCCTTGAAATGACCCTAAGTGCATAGCTACTGTAGTAATTTGGGCAGGATGTCACAGATGCAGTGTGGCAGATAAATGACAGTGTATACCCTACTGCTTCTGCTACAAACTCAAGCTGTTAACACAGCGATTCCAAAGCTCACACAACAAAGCATTTTGAATCCTTGCACTGCAGTTGGCAATTGTAACGATCACATTTTTGTTCGGCAACAACAAATAATTATAAAGGAGCTTCAGTGTGTGTGACTCAGAGCGGCAGCATAGCATTTCTGTAAAAGCTAAGAAATGGCGTGCGTGCGGCAAACCAAAGCCCATGAATCTTGTCACAAACAAACTCCTGCACCTCCATGACAGTTCTTCATGTGAATATAAGGTGCCCATAATAAGCAAGCTTTAGAGGAACTTGTTCATTAACACCTTTGAGCTGCCCAGCAGATGAATGAAGCTGTCTCACAGTGCCAGCACTTTGAGCAGCATCTAATGCCGAGTCATCCACATAAGCAAGAGCACAAGAAGCTAATTTCCACTCTCCCTGCAAGCGTAATGAGATTATCACATGGAACACAACAGCACAGTGTGCAATGTTGATGGCTTGGTATACACAACACTCCATTTACATTTCAGATTATTCTTGCACACGTCATCCTACACTACTGCTCTTTAATGAGACACTAAAGGTAAATATTAGATCTACCTCCAGTTCCACACATTTCTTTTTTCCTTGCACCAGAGGACGACGCCGTCACTAAGAAAGTGAAGACAGTGCGACAAGGGGTCACCTAGCAAAAATGATGATGTGTCATTCACATGTCAGTGTAGGGCAGGAATCCTGCCTTGCTTCAGTTATTCCCATCCTCTTCCATGTACTATTCCCCTCGGCAGGTTAAGAAACCCCACACAAAGGTGCTATGCTCCCACATTGTGAAGTAGCATCAACAAGTTCTGTGGAAAAATTCAATAAAATGCCCAAAACACGCATCGTAAAAAAAAATTTTCAATGTAATGCAGCTATTTGTTGCTATACCTTCAGTGGTGGCATAAATTCTGTCCCTCAAAGACCACTTAAAGTGAAGCATCAAAATAGGCTACACTAGCCATATTACCTCTTTCATATCCCCTTTTCCATTGGTTTTGAGACAATAGCTTATTAGGGCAGAAAGAGGAGACTAACTTTCCGCCAGCATTACATGCCCGATTCCAGTTTCGTAATATTTCGAACCCTAGTAGGCACCGGTGTTTAGTGCAAGAACCTCGAAACAAAGACGCAAGCAAGTGGCCTTTCTTTCATGTCCTCATCTCCTCATCTCAAGCTTTTGTGCTAGGTCCCGGTTTTTGGTCGCACCAAAAAGGCCACCACACAATACTTGCTAAATATGGTGTTTGCCTCGGTTTTTAACTTATTGTCAAATGCGAGTGCAATCCTGCCTCACTGATAAACATCCAACTAGACTCGGCCAGATGCTGGAACAATCCATGGCATTATGGTAAGATGGAGCCAGTGGCACTGCCAGCCATCTTTCACGTCAGTTCAAATGTACCAAGCAGCTCTGCTAAAAAAAGCCACTCAGTTGGCTCTCCAAACATGTAACCTACCAACCCACATTAGCCTAATATTTTCCCCAATGTCCCTTCACAAGGTGTACAGATGCTGAAATATCAACCTTTCAGTTTCCGCTGCTGCTGTGAGTGGTAGATATGTCACTGTTTAAAGACTCGCACACTGCAATGAACATTTTGCACGTATAATCTCAAGAAGTTAATTCTCCACCTTTCTTTGGTTTCGTGAAACTAGAGGTAGCAGTGGCATGTATGGTGTTAATATGCACTCTTTAAAGCGAACTGCTGTCCTGTGCTTCTCCCACAAAGCTGCAGGCACGTTTTCATTTTCCACACACCACAGTTTCGTACCACTTGCAGGAAATGTGGCGGTGCAATTGTTTAACCTAGCAGGTATGATGAATTCAACTACATAGATTTTTCTTCCGTTCTGATTGATACAACTTTGTTATAAAAACTTGTTTATTGGTCTCTGAGGTTCGATAGCGCAGTATGCTTTCCTCACAATTCCTCTATGGACACTAAAAAGAAACACTTAGTCAGTTTAGACAATTAAGCACCCTTTCTAATCTCTATTATTCGTTAAGTTTATGGTAAAAAGGCTGATTACTAGGAGAAAAAATGAACACTAAAGTTCTCTCCACCCCCCCCCCCCCCACTTAGCGGCTAAATTCCAGCACTGGTACATCAGTAACATTGCGATGTTCAATTTATTTTTTCGTACTTGAGCAGGTGCAGCGCAGTAATAGTTTTCGAAACTTGCTAAGGTCAGTCTGTGGCTCCTTTACGATATGATGTAGTTCAACTTTATCAATGAAAAATTAAGTGTGCCCAAGCAGGTACCGTCAAAATTCATGCGGTCACTGCAAGCTGGTGAACGTCAAACCAGCACTGCTACCTGTCTTTTGTTTTCATGTCTTTTTCTGGCTTCTGAGCCTCCACTTGTGAGACCAGTGCTTTTTTTTCTTTTTTAAATTTAGCAGAATAATTTGCAAATGCAGCTGAACTTATTTTTCTATTTGGAGTATTTTGAACATAAAAGCTTGCAAAAATTTTGTTTTATGACATAACTTTGAACAAGTAAATAAGCAATATCAATAATATGCATGCCACTAAATAATATTAAATATGCGACAATTACTATGAAGAATTTTTTTTTATATGTAGAACAGTATAGTTCTCTGCAAATTCAGATACAGATAACAGTCAAATATAGTAGCAATAACGTGCTAACTTCGGCTGGTTGGTATGTCTTCAACGAGTAACAGCACTGGGCAAGACGTGGCTGAGACAGACAAAGCGCCGACTTTCAACCAATATTTTATTGCACACGCAGCAATATGTACAGGAGCTTAAGTAGGCTGGAGGGAGAGGAGAACATATAGTAGGAATACATCGTCAGAAAGATAGCAACGATGGATAATGAGAAAACGGCACAACTAAATGTTTGCCATCATCCACGTGCAAGATACACGAGTTCCTTCGTGAGGAGTGATACCAAAGGCACACTCATGCACGTATCGCCTTGCCTGTCGATGCTAAAGGCCTCGTATATCTCGGGTGTACGCTCGTCACCCTAGTACTTCAGTATTTTGCACTTGTCAAACAATGTACGACAATCACACCAGAAGCTACGCACGGCTAGGTGGCTGCCAACACACCCCTTCATTAAATTTGAATGTTCTCCGAGGCGGTCATTAGTAAAATTGCCAGTTTGGCCGATGTAGCAACGACCGCACGAGAGGGGGATCTCGATGCTACATTGTTGTAGCAATCAACAGTCTTTTTTTGTGTTTCTTATTACAGGTGCGAGGTCCCGTGTCTGCCCTATTCACTTTTTGGAACATACTGGAGAACTTGTTTTTTGCTGAGAAAACAATTCTAATGCCTGTTTTATGCGCTATCTTTTTTGTACGATGAGCCACGCGGTGCAACTAGGGAATGCAAACTTTACTCTTTTTGATTATTGTGTTTGTCACGCCTTGGCTGTTTTAAATCTGCTAAAAGACATTCGGCAATGGTGGACAGCAAATTGTCCAGGTAGCCTGCCATTCACAGTGTGAGCACCTGGGAATTAAGACTGCAGCACATCGTGTGAAGGCACAACCTCAACAAGGCTTCCCCTAGACAACATTTGGCAATAGCATGCTTCACAAGTTTGAAATGCGCCGAGATGTAAGGTAGGAGGCTCTTGTTGGAGCGGAGGGCATACTGCCAGCACGAATGGCCTGATAAAAACAGTTCAAGGTCAAGGAACCTAAGTTTGTTATTATCGAGAAATTCAGTAGTTAGTTCTAGTTTCTTCATGCAGGAACGAAACAGATCAACTCCTAGCAGGCTACATGGAAAATTTGCTGTCCTCCATTGCTGAATGTACTAGAACAGCTAAGGTGTGACACATGCAACAATCAAAAAGAGGAATGTTTGCATGCAAGAACTGCGATCATTCCCTATCAGCCAAACTGGCTGTTGTATTAGTGACCGCCTTAGAGAACATTTAAATTTAATGCAGGGGTGTGTTGGCAGCCACCTAGCCGTGCATTGTTCGAAAAATGCAAAATACTAAGGTGCTATGGTAACCAGTGTGCACCTGAGATATATCAGACCTTTTGCATCGACAAGAAAGGCAATATGCGCATGAGTGTGCCTTTGGTATTGCTCCTCACGAAGTAACTCGCGTATCTTGCACATGGGTAATGGCAACCATTTAGCTGTGTGAGTTTCACATTATCCATCATCGCTAGCTTTCTGAAAATATATTCCAACTATATGTTCTCTCCTTCCTGCCTATTTAAGGGCCTGTCCTGTATATATTGCTATGTGCACGATAAAATATTGGTTGAAAGTCGGCGCTTTGTCTGTCTCAGTCACGTCCCGGTGTTCATCCAGCGCTGTTACTCATTTTCCTCAAATTTAGTAGCATTTTGCACCTAAATGAGGTTTATCACTCCTATACAATGAATATGCAGTGAGGAATTGGCTTCAATAAAGTTATAAAAAGCAGCAAGGCCACTTCAAGCCCTAAAGGATAAGTGGATAAATCTATGTAGTAGTGGCCGTCATTTTGGGACACAAGCACCACATTTCTCTCCAGCAGTAACATCATGAAACTCAATTCAGTGCATATTATAGCAAATTTTGCATACCTCATAATGTTTCGCAATGTGCATTGAGACGGCATGCTTGATCTTCAGTGTAGAAAGCTTGATAAGTCAAGTAACCGAAATAATACACTTTCTGCACTTCCTTCTTTGTCCCTTGTGTTTGGAACTGAATTTTCTTAACCATGAATCCAACATTACAACTAGCCCAATTAGCAGTCTTGATTAACTAAAATAACGCTGTCGAAAGCTTACAAACACATTACTGCAGCACACTGCAAGATTCTGCATGGTAAATACATAATGAATCAGATTTTCATACTGTTTTAAGCAATCTTCAAGGACTGCCGCACTATGTGCCAGAGTTCGTAAGAAGCTGGACTGCAAATCCCAGGGACCAAAGAGTGAAGACGTGATCAAAATACATGAAGTAACTGAATAGTGTTAAAGCACACAACGCTGTCTTTCTTTTTTTCTGTCACACCAGCATTTTTAAAACAACTATAGTGCATTAAAAAAAGTGACTAAGGCCTTTCAACACAAGCACTTGATAGATAAAGATTTAGCTAGTGATCAGTCACAACAGCTTACCAAGAATGGGAACCATCCACTATCACAGTAGGACGTAGTAGTAGGATGCTGACACTGTACATCGCTCAGGGGGCACTGCTCAGCTTAGCTACACTTGCAAAAGCTCTTCACAATTGACTCAGTCATCACATGAGTCATATTCTAGTACTTTTCCCTTTCAATAACACTATGTGTGGCTTTATACACTTTGTAATACTCTGTATACATAGCAATGTCAAAAGAAATTATCTTCGGAATGATATCAACTACTGCTCTACGATATACCTACTTCCTGTGAAATACCTTGGCTTGTATGGCAAACGGTAAAGTGTTCGGCAGTGCGACATCTTCTGGCATGCTGCTTCAAGCTGCTCTTAAAGTTGTTTGTTAAAACCAATCTTAAAGGTTCTTTTTCAAGGTTCTAAAACAAGCCCCCCCCCCCCCCCCCGCCGCCAAGAAAGGACAGTTTGTAAACATAGCGCACTGCAAAAGCAGTGCTCAAAATTTGGGCATGTTTGTGACAAAGTTAAAAGCTTTAAGAGCAACAGAAAGAACAGCTTTTAGCTTCGCAAGAAAAATCTCTTTGCATAGAAGTGGCCATTTCAAGGTACTACCTTCACTCCAAAGATGATTGTTGCAGGCACAAAGAACATACGTATCTAAAAGAAAATACAAATAAATTTCGCAGGTAAAAAACAGCATGCTGGATATGTAGCGTTCACTCACCCAACACTCACCTCAATTCGTCAGAACAGTAGTAGAACAAAAATCTGCTAAAAACAAATCCTAATGCCCAGAGAGCTGTGGTTGAATATGCACCTTAATGAAGAAGCGTTCTCCAATCTAAGATTGTGTGTTGAGGAATCACAACTTCATCTATTTGTGGCCGCAACTCTCAACCAAAAGCCTCGTTTGTTAATCAGCACCTCACAATCCCGATGTACTGAGCTATATTATTTTCACGAAACAAGTGACTACGTAAAAAATTAATCTAAGCCATCAGCACTATAAAAGAACTCGGTCACAAGTCTAGAATCAATAACAAGAAATGTTAATAAAGGCGCTATCTATTGTTAAAAAAACTTATTTGAGCAGAAGTCATAAGTTCATTCCCTGTCATGAGCACGTTGAGCACACAGCACATTTCTTCCAGTAAGTCAGTGCTCAATCAGTGAATGCTCTGAACTGGTTCCAACTGTGCCAATTAAACAGATGAAGGGGGGCCCACACTGTTTTAGCCAAGACAAGACAGTTATGTGCAGTCTTTGCTAGGAGAAAGTACAAAGCCTGCAGGTCGCTAATCCACACCCTACCAATGCAGCTGGCTTTCACTTCCCAGTGCGCCCTTTACCTAAGAGGTGCCTGCTGAGAGTAAGTGCTGCTGCTCACTAACAATTATGTCTTTTAAAATGTACATGCCCTAAACAGGGGTGGGCAGGAAATGATCAACCATAGGATGGGACCATTCTATCACTTATACCACAAGGTACTTGCGGTACCTGCAACATGCTGCAGGTACTTGCCTCGGCTTCCACAAAGAAGGCACCAGAACAAAGCAGTTATACATTTGTTGGGGAGAGCAATCAACGCTAGCATTAGGCCCAAAAAAACCTCTGAAATATTACCCTTGCCCTACTTTGAAACAATCACTGCTGAATGAAAATTGGCAGGATGCCAGTCAACTGAACTGGTGCTGTACAGCCAGGAAACCCTACTAGCTCCTTTAAGGCAAGGCAAGAAATCCTGCAAACATGTTCACTGTCAGCACTAGATTTAAGATTTTTGTCTTTTTAAGTCTCGGAACCTGAAGCACAAACGAAAAAAGCCGGTGTTATAAGCAGCAAGCCCGATGGCCCGCACGTTCTGTCAAACCGTCAGCAGCAGCTCTTGGTACACCTACACCATTTTGACCTTGAGTGTTGGCGAGAATGTCCGGGGAACAGCAGACACTGACCACTTTGCTGGGGCAATTTTTGCAGTTCCCATTTTCGCATTCCTGTTTGTCAGGGCAGTTGCATATGTCCGCCTCTGATGCCGAGATGCCCAAGATGTCCAGATCATCTACGTGAACAGTTGCCGGCAACACAGTGGGCACCACCGTAGGCATCACGACTTCCACATCTGGCACCAAGTCATCTACCGTCACTGTTGCTTCTGGCTTGCCAACTTGCGTCGCCAAGTCAACAGTAAGTGTCCGCGGCAGCAGCACTTGTGCAACCTTAGGCGATGCATCACTCTGTCCGGAACCACTACTCACAATGTCCAGGGGTATCATGGCATAGGCTGCACGGAGGTGAAAAAAAAAGAGAATACAATCAGCTTCTGCACAGGGGTGACTGTACTTCCCACCAAGTGAACTTCTTTCTGGCAGAATTCTGCAGCTGAATAAGCAAGCAAAGGACAGAGAGAGACGAGTTGCCAAGAGTTAGAGTTGCAGGATTCCAGACTAGCCCACTTGTTCAAAGATTGAAAGGCAAAGTTCTGAAAAATCCATGCCTTGCCCCCATCATCCCTATTTTGTCTGAACAATCATACTTGAGGTGCATTCAGCCGTAAGCACCAGATTTCCGTCTAGTATAAATATTAATTCAGCTTTATAGCTCCAGAGCCTCCAGGCAAATCAGTACACTCTACATGAATATGAAAGCGAACACAATGTGCCTTCAAACAGTGATTCCTGCAAATGTGCAAGCCATAACCTCAGTCACTGGAACTTGCTGCACTGTTCAAATTGAAGAATCCTCCCAAAGGACTTTAATTTCAGTGCAGGAATAGAAAAATTCCAGCAGAGCCCATCTACAATGATTGTCTAAGTTATGCGAGAGCATTTACACGACACACTCACATGCACGCACATATGTGTGCATGCACGCACACAAACACACACACTATTTAAACTCCATTACTTCATTGTTCACTTCATCTATTGTGCACAAGACAGCTATCATGAGACGGAGTGTGGTGAAGTGTAATGCGTACAATTTCGCGCCCACTGCCAGCTGTTAGCGTTGTGCCAAGGTCGGTACTCGCCTATCATGGCACTCCCCAGGCCCGAGTTCAATTTCTTGCTTTTTCTTTTTTTACGTGAGCATTGTTTTGAGGCTAGACAGATACCTAGCCAGCCAGACTAAACTGAGTGTGGGTCAGCAAATAATGCTCTTGAATTAAAATTACTGACATTAAGCACAAATCTGGTGTGCCCTTTCACACCCTTACATTATTGCATTCCTGATTGCACAGAGTTAAAGCTGTGCTACGTAGCCCCATGCAGCGTGTGAGAAATGGCCACAGTGATTACCTCGAAGAGCAGAGCTGCTGCCGTCCACTTCCTGAATGGGAACGCTGACTAGTCCGCCGTTGCCAGGACTTGGCTCGGCTGCTGTTGTGCCCACCATGGTGTTGAGAATCATATGGGCCGTACTATCGTCCACCTCACAGTCCGTGGTCCCCTCTAAGGGGTCATCGATGTCGACGTCCACGCCGTCCAAGTGAAACGTCACCACCTGACCCTGCAGGCCCCAAAATATTGCGACAGGGAAGCAACTGTGGCAACACCATTCACCAGTTTGCGCAGTGCTAAGAAAATTGAAAAAGAAAATGGTAGCAAAATTGCTTCAAATAAAAACCCTATACCTCTAGACTGATAGGTTACTTAATAAATCCATGTCTGCATTTATATTGAGAAAAATGAATGCTGCCCCCCTCCCCACCTGTTAGCAGAAAAAATGAAAGCCAAACATCTTTTGGTACTTTGCTACCAAATAATGGTGTTCATGATGACAATGTGGCAATGGCGTTAGTCACAAGGTTTTTCAATCTGATTTAGATACTCCTTTTCGTGCACAAAAACCCTCAAAGGTTGCCATACTAAGCTTTCATTCATCTTCAAACACAATAGTCCTGTTTTCAATACAGTCCTGTTTTTCAGAACAAATGCAAGCATTTTCAGCCCGGCCTTCCTGAAACCAATGGGTCCACAGGGAACTGGTGAGGAAATTTGAATGTCATGTTGACAGTTATCTTTAGTATTCATGTTCTTTCTAGCTTACCCAGCCTCTACACATGGTGAGACAGATCTGCTTGATATTCTAAAAGCATAGAGATATGTACTATAATGCTTAATACTCATCTCTACTGTTGCTAGAGCATACTGCATGGAGAATATTGCTGAACAGACAAGAAGATTACGGACCTCATCACCCTGTATCCGGTCATGCCTTGCAACGTGAGTCTTGAGGCTGTACTGCGTCGTGAATGTTTTCAAACAGCCATCCTGCGTGCAGAGATAGGGCTTCTCCCCTGAGGAGCCAATGCATAAATTAAGTTTCTCACTCACTACACTGCCTGATTTACCAAATGTTAGCATGAACAAACTATAATGTAACTGCCACACTGACAAAGACAATGTCACACATGTAGCTAGTAGAAATTGTCACGCTAGCTTGTGATCTGTAATGCACTGATTAATTTCCTATGTGACAGTGGTGCAAATGAACATACCGCCAATTTGCATTATTTCTTAGGTACCAATTCGTAGGCACCACATACTTTGTTTTTCATTTGGCAGAATTATAAATGAACCAAAGTAGAACAGGGTATGTTCCAAAGCAGTTATGGCTCGTAGCGACACTGATCAACATGCCCAGCAGCATGAATGCCAATCATGCAAGCATTTCCATGAGTGAACTATATTCACGTCGCATGACCTATATTCATGTCACATGACAACTTTCAGTTTAGCCATTTTCGGCCACATTGCTCTGCCCCAGAAACCCAAGAAGTTTTAGTTAACTAAAGCCAACAAATTCTCCAACTTAAGGAGCCTCAACATGCATTTAAATCGTATCAGGCCAACTAAAATTTTTAATCTGTTTGAAAGAACCTGAACTTTGAATTACCCAAGTTTGAGTTATTTAATGTTTACTCTACTTTTGTTCTTTTTGTTAAAACTGTGCAGCTCCGTGTCGTCCTTTATGAGAAAGTGAGGAGCAGAAGTGAGAAGCATCCACCATCAGTCTATGACACTGAAGGGCTTGAGCAAGTCTAGGAAAAGTAAGCATTTTCTTGGGAACCTCATAGCTGGACATGTATTTTCTTGTACATGCACATAAAGCTCAGAAGAAACAGCAGTCTGACTGAGCAATGCCAAGTGAGACGACAGACCTTACGAGTGTTTATGAAACTGAAGATTTGCCATTGGAGCCAAACAAGTGCAATGAAGTTCAAGTTAAACAACAAGAGAAACTTTGAATTTTCCTGAATGCAACGTGAAGCTACAGAGAACATTCATATGGGCTCCTTGTAATGAAAATCTGCTCAGTTGGCATCACAAAGAAAAATTATTCAGCAACTTGATACACTTAGACACTGACTAGCCAAATGGTCAAGGCTCACTTAATTGATGATAATTAAGCTATACTCATTTAGTTCATCAACTTGAACTATACAGCTGTCTTATATGCTTAGGAAAAAATGTGATGAATGCATTCCTTAGCCATACCTCAACAGCGATGAGCTAAAAGTGATATGGCAGGCCTGTATTCTTTTTGTTGGGAGTGTGTACTACCTGTTCATTTCTGGTCATCAACGCTAAAACAAATGATTTGTCGCATGACGGGTCAAAGGTCGGAGTGGTTTACTTGTGACCTCTACAGGTTACCTCTTTTGCTGTTGCAGCAGTGTCATAACAAAGCAACAAAGAGCAACAAAGCTGGAAAGTTCAGCAGGCACCAATATGTTGAAATGCACAAAAGAATCTTACAAAATGTGAGCTTACCTGTGTGGGTCCTTATGTGGGTTTTCAAGTGATGACTAGCGGCAAATGACTTCCCACACCCATCTGCGTCACACCTTGGGAAGAAGTAAAGAGCACAGCTGTTACATGCTATGCTTGAGACACAGAACACACACATACATGCCAACCTACATGCACACATGCGTCTCTACTGTTTGCACAAAGCCACAGTTATGCCACAATGGCTGCAGCACAACCAATTGTCACTTCACCAGAGCATAATAATTAACAAATATAATTTGAACTGTACCTTATACAACTTCAGCTTAATTAAACGTCAGATAATTTATAAAGAAATCTCTCATCACAAGGAGTTTGAAGCTATGTGGGTGGATGACATGCGTCAAAGGTCCAAGCTCCCGTGTGACAAAGAGAAGTGGCACGAACAATCACCTGTAAGGCTTTTCACCAGTGTGAGTACGAGTGTGCTTCTTGAGGTCGCTCAGGGTGGTGAAGATTTTCACGCAGCCGTCTTGGCCACAGTTGAACGTCTCTCCTGTGTGGATTCGCTGGTGGGCCTTCAGCCTATCACAGAAGAAAAAAGCATTGTTATAGTTGCTGAGAAATGTTGCACCCTGTTGATGATCACAATGACTAGGCTTCTGAGCTGGTGCCAATATCTACCACCACCAGAAGTGAGCTGGTATTGTCTAGCCATGACCAGCTCAGCTAATTTGGAAATTACAGTTGGGAAACTAAACAGTTGGGAATTTGAAAAAAAAAAATTCTAGAACTTGTATGGAATATGCTTTTACACCTCTCAGAACGCGCAAGCAGTGGCAGATAAAAAATTGGCATCACTGGCTCCAGCAGCGGTACAGGTGTTGCATCACAAGGTTGCAGGTTTGATTCCCGGCCAATGAAGCAACCCCAGTTAGGGAGTGCAAAAATGTTTGTATGTTCAGATGCGTTAAGCATTCTCCGTATGACGAAATCCTGTGGAGCCCTCCACCTGTATGTCATATAAAAGTAAGCTACTGTCATTTGTATTCCTCAGTCTGCTTTCTCATGTGCACAATGTTGTCCAAAGGATTCACTCTGCATTTTAAAATGAAAGTACAGCTTGCTAATCACTTTGTAAACTGCTAACAGACCAACTCAAAACATAATCAGAAGAATAAGAAAATAAAGAGGGTGCCATAGCCTCACCTGTAGAGAGTGTTGAAGGTCTTTTCACAGCCTGAGATGTGGCATTCGTACGGTCGTTCATTCGTGTGTACCCGGAAGTGGATCTTGAGGCTATACGAGGTGAGAAAAGCCTTGCCACAGCCCTCTTGCGCGCACACGAAGGTGTACTCGCCTGCCAGGGAGACGCCAATGCGTTACGCACACAATAAAAATTTTCGGCTCCGTACTCTGAACTACATCTGTCTTTTGGCAACTTCAGAGACAGTAAATGAAACAACTCCCAAAGCTGTGCTCAAAATGACCTCATTCAAGTGCAGGAACACAAATGTGCCAACTCATGCTATGTGAAGATCATGGAGTAAGCAAAGCTACTGAAAATGGAGGAGCCTCACATGCAAGAATACTAATGACATGGCCATTAGTGAGCATCATTTCCTGCAGCCACCAATTTTACGTCCCACAGACAAAAAGCAATAAAAGCGGCCATCGGATATGTATACAACCAATGGGCGATGTGCAATTTTGCCCACTGAGCAAAACACCCTTCCTCTAATGAACAGCTCATTGTCAATAAATATTATAGTTTCCATCACATCATGCACAATCCATGGACCAGGCACAAGAACACCGCTTATTTTGAACACTGCATAAAACTTACGAGTTAAAAAGTAATAAAAGCAATGCTAGATGCTCTCATGTACTGTACATCTTCCCTAAAATGTCTTCAGAATGTGCAATGCACAAGAAGACACACATACGTTGTGGCCCAAGCACAAATCCTGCAACTTTTGGTGCAGTGTACACATGAGTGTGGGGCTGGCACACAGAAGCTTCATTTACAGAATGCATGATGGCAACAGTACTTGTAAGGACTCACAGGACAAGAAAGACCTGACAAGGACCAAGCATTTTACTCAAAGCATAAAACTACTGTACATCTACTGCATGAAAAATTGTGCAGTGGCAATAACTACGTATTCAGACTTCCTCATTTCCGTTCACAAGTTTGCTGAGATGTGCACCTTCCTTTCAAATTAACCCTATGCAGAACACTTCAAAATGTTCCCTGTTAGTTTGCATTGCAAGAAGCTTGTTTTGTGAAACAGGTGTGCAATAGGACTGTGACAATTGATTTGTGAGGTTCTCCTTCACACCAATGCAATCCATCAGACCTTCATCGCTGACGCACAATTTTATATCCAGTAGATGTATGACTGGTTTCATTTTTTCAGTAAAACATCAGCTGAAGTCACTGCTTGTCGTTTTCACTGCATATTCTTTTTGGCAATGTTAACATTATGCATTCTGTAAATCAACAGTAACTAGCTTACTTGTCTACTTTTTCAGGCTTCATGCTTTGATTGTGAAACTTTCTGCAGTACATACGTTCTGAAAACTTTTCTGGTCATGTGTACATTACAATATGTATTCAACAGGCATGTACAGTCAACCACGAAAGTTTACAGACCACAGGATCTCGGGAAATGTTAAATTTCCAAGCAGCCTGTAACAGTAGTCAGTAAAACTGAATATCACAATGTTGTTCATGTGCACTAGTAGAGGTTGTAAACACGAATACCAGACTGCATTGTGTGGCTGCCCAGATATTTAGCTTTTTCTCAAATCTCGTCTTCCGTAAAATTTTGCGATTGACTGCATCTAACATCATAAGACCAGAATAAGAGCTGATCAGTAGCAAGCAAGAACCTACCAGTGTGAGTCTTCTGGTGTGTTTTAAGGTTGCCTGCCGTACTGTAGGTGCGCTTACAGCCCTCATAGTTGCACCGAAAGCGCTTTATCTCACGTTTTCGAGTCTCTTGGTTCAGGCTCTGAATAGTCAGTGTGGCGTGGGTTGGGTTTTTTGGCATCGGGCTGTTGCCTGGATTGATCTGCATGCAGATCTGGTCAGCCGATATGGTGTGCTGAATATACCTGCAAACCAGCCAGACACGCAAGATAAGATAAAGGGAAACCTTCGTGATTGAAGGAACCAAATGCCTGAATGCACTTTTCCTGCACTGCAATAATACAGAAACATGTGCCTACAATTCTCTACTGCTGCCGACAGGTTGTCATTCAGTACATGCAGACATGAAGTATTTTTCCATTTATACTAAGGTTTTTATTGTGGTAACAAAGTTGTCCAAGCTGCTGATTAATGCGTGCACTGATTGAAGTGCCTTCACAAGAACAACGGGACTTGTGAGCAAGCAATACCATAGTGTTCTTGTTTAAAAACATGGTCATTTAATAAGCCATATTACAAACCTTTTCTGGAAATTCTTTACAAATGCACAGTGTCAGAACGAAACAATGGCTTGAGATTTTTTCATATTTTTTTTCACAGTGATTGAATAACATATTTTCAATGTTTAGTGAATGTGCACCTGTTTACCTTAATGATAAAATGTCAATAGTAATATTAAATGCAACATAATCCACATGTTACTATGCAGATGACAATCTCACCCTTCCATACTGAGCAATAAATGCCACAAAATAACAGGTGGGACAAAAGTTGTTGAAGTTTCTTGGCAAGCGCTGTAGGCTACAAACATAAATGCAACTATAAACTGATGACTTTCCCTACCACACAGCTCACAGCTGTATATTCCCATATGTTTTCACTCTATAAATCACCAGCTGCTGTCACCGTCGAAACCTTTTCTTTAAGGCAACTTGCGACTTTATCCAGGTGCTTACACCTTCACATATTAGAAATTATGTTGTTCAGACATGATTATTTGTCAAAATGTACAAGTGCTCTCCTACAATGCACATATTATGCTTAACAAAAACATGCAATTTAATTGCTATCAGGCCTCCCACTGCCTATAAGGTGTGAGTTTTACTTACTGTGAATTTTACTAATATTAGATAAACGTCTAATTGAAAAAAAGTTTTGCAGTGATAAATTTCGTGTGTCACCAGACAGTGTGGGTGCACAGGTAAGCAGAGAAGACAAGTTTAAAACACTACGGTAAAGAACACAAGTTTCATAATACAGAAAAAGAACTTGATAGACACTAACTGCTAAAATCAGGTTTGTAAGTATGTGTAGAATATCTTCAACAGTGCACTGGCACATGCATAAAATTGTTATGTCTTCGGCAGATAGCACCCAACACAAGTTTTGCAAACATGCTTGCAAACATTTGTGAAAACGGTTCTGTAGGGCAGTTTGCAATCTTGGAAGAGGAAGGCCGAGCTACATAAGTATACCTATATAAGTATAGCTATGCCCCTCGGTTAAACCCCTTTCTTCTCGTTCATAAGTATACCTATGTAGCTTGACCATCCTTTTCCAAAATTGCAATCTAGCAATATCGTGCAAGTGATTCTATATAGAGAGAGACAGCAATTTTATTACATCAGATTAGCAAAGGGGAAAGGTTTTGTAATGCAAAGTGGCTTATGATCATATAAATGTGGCATTATCAGTGTACAGATGAAGGAGTATTTGATGAAGCCATGGTAAGGCAAACACACCACACATTAATGAGACCTGATGTGCACGTTTTCACTGCTGGAACAGCACAAAATGTGAACAATTACTTACTGCGCCTACTCATCAAGCGAGATGCCCTAGTGAAACCTACATCGTTACGGCAAACCTGTGTACCCCAGTGCTTTCAACAAGACTTTGAAGCAGCGAGACACCTTTGTCAAACATGCAGCAAATGGCGAATTGAACATTCTATTGTTGGATAGGGGACAACAAAATTACAGCAAGAAACTAAACGGGCATTGTAGTTTCAACAGTAATCAAGCCGAATGAAATCTGATCTAGGAGCGCATATTTCGGCGTCCTAACGCTTCTGTCAAATCCTTTTGCGTCCAACTTCATTGTGGTGCTGGAACTATTTTCACTTTCCTCAGACGCGGGTAAAAATGCACTGACGAAGGCCGCCTGTTGCATAACCAGGCGCACTGCCAAGTCGTTTTTCAAACAAGCGGGGGTGACGGGACTGCAAGACAGCTGATCGCACTGAACTACAATATCTGTATTCAAAACATCTCGGATCATAAACGTTTTCTATAAAATTCCACAGGTTCAAGGACGAATGCGCATTCCGCTCTTGGCGTATGACGTCGCGTCGTACTTGCTAAGCGGTATCGGCTTTCGTTTCGTAGCGGCAAGTCAGAACGCAAAGGAAAAAAAAAAAAGGTCACATTCGTCCTGCGCGGAACAATCGTCCGCCACAGTAATCAAGTTTCGCGGTCTGGTTTCTTGGCGGCAACCACTACGTTCCTGAGATTAGCCTTCCAAATGGGCAAAACCGAGACGAATGCATTACCGCCAGACAAATGCCGGGACATTCAAGCGGTTCGACCGATGGCCGGGTTATCGTGTTCGAGAAGCGCGCTGCAGCTGCTTATTTGAGTTTGTTGTGTGGCATATCTCTAGACGTGACGTGACGCCCAGGAAGAAAATAAGTGCAGGCCGAAATCACTCGAGGAAAACACAACTTTCGAGAGCGATGATAACCATGTTAGGGTAAAAACACTCGCCAACTTCCAAGAGGAAAGTTACCACAGAAGCAATACTCCGTTCATCAATGCCCTGGGCCATCACGTGCACTTTGACATCGTCACAGGGTAGAGCATTAGCTTAGATTCAAGGCTCACCCCGCATTTTCGTTTTCGTGGTCTTCTTCACCAAAGATACCCAGGTCCTCGGCAGCGTTCTGGCCGTCGTTGGAGTCATCGAAAATGCCGTCTTTTGTAGAGAATATCTGTTGACCGAAAGTAGTATTGTCTAGGCTGTCGTATAGATACTCGTTGAAGCCCACAGTCCTAGCTGTGGGACCCGACGACGACGTATCATCTTCCATTTTTTGGCAGATAGCCCCCACTTCGCGAACACCGATGAGCACAAGCGGACATGAAGGTTTCTTCAGTAGAGATTCGCTAAAAATACACCACCACCACCAGCTTCGCGATCGGCGCGGCCTCTAGCAGCCTAAAATTAGTTTTTGTTTCGTTTTCTAAGAAACCGAAATCTAAAGCTTTCAAATTGTACAAAGAGCACAGATTTATTGAGCAGCATGAATATTTACAGCGCCGAATACAATTTGCGTATAAGCAGCGACGTTCGACCTCAATAATCGCCAACAGCGCCCTTCTTATTCCTTCTCCAAAATTAGCGTCAGCGGCCTGACGGCACGCCCAATGTGTGTTCGTTTTGCGAGTTTGTTTTATATTTATTCGGGGGAATTTAACGGGGGTCCCCTCGCAAATAGCGCATGCAGCGCACAAGCGTGCTTCTCTTATCGCCTCCAACGTCGCGTAGATCCGTCAACAAAGACTTGCCGCCTCGCACCTCATCACTTGCTCGGGTCGTTGGAGGCGCTCTCGAAGTAAATGCCTCTGCACAGAGCTACTAGGGACATGATTAGGAGATTAGGAAGGGTTGTGAGCTACCAGAGGCGTGCTCCTAAGGTTTGTCCTACTACGACAGGGCTTCTGCAGCCGCAAGCGACCAGGCAACAGCAGTCCGCTCGCTTTTTCAATCGCTACGCATCGCTGGAAACTACGTCCCATGCAAATCGAGTGTTTGTGCCGGCCGAAGAGTTTCAGCGCGACAAGGAGAAACCTTTCGATACGTAAGTTTTGTGGTTACAAGAGGGTATGTCGTTAGAGCTGCGTTTCATAACAGGGCGAACCGCTGGGCAATGATAACGCAACTTTCATTTATTCTCGGTTAATTTTCCTTTCGTACGTTTCTTTTTTTGTGTGTGTTGTGATCCTGCTGCACTTTGCGGCATTCTCGTTTCAACGTGTCGTAAGAGTCGAAGATATATATTCTGATCTGATGCTGGTGATAAAAGACTCATAGCACTGGACAGCACAATTTATATTTGCTGCCAGCTATAATCTTTGTAGGGGACGTCGGAGTAGACCGTGGGAGCACGCTATCGTAGAAGTCGGCTTTACTGCAGTGTTATATACGCCTGGTAGTGAGCTTTTCTGCACAACTCGCGTGTGCCCTGGCAGCACCACCTAGAAGACTACTAGGTGGTGTTGGCCCTGACCGTTCGTACTTGCACTGTACACCTTTGCATGTATCTACTAGGAACGTCATTTGAAGCAGAACATGAGCTACGTTTGCAATTCAGGTCTCTTAATAATCTGTATAAACGACAAGAACGCACCAGCCACGAAGTTCGTAACAGCATTTTCCCTTTTCTTTTTTTTTTTTTTTCTCGCTTAAAGAGTGAAACTGCAAAATGGGTCTCATATGTTGCGTTCATTTAACTCACAGCGTTAGTGTACGCACACATGTTTTGCATTTAACCACGTTTATTGCTTGATTATCTTGAGCGACTGCAATGTTTCAGGTTCTGAACATGTAGATGTTCAGACTGTATACCTGCTCGTAGAATGACAGACACTGCACCTGGGAATTCTTTTCTCCACCTGGTTTGTGTCAACTAGCAGGCTGTCATATGCGTTGTTTGACCTGTACATCATATGAGCGCGATGTCTTTCGGCTGCATAGAATGTTGCCAATTTTCCTCTTGTATGGTGTCTGTGTATGCATGTGTCCTCATGTATATAGCCGTGTGCTGGCCATTAACAGCATAGATGGTCAATTAACGAGTCTGAGTTTTAGAAAAGAAGTTATACTTCTCTGCTATACAGCTGCCAAAGTAGTGATATCTAGAAAAATATGATAATGCCTGAAAACAACATACTCTCTGACTATCAGCCTTCGTGACATTTTCATAGCACTATGGGGAAACCTATTTAACTGACATCAGAACAGAAAACAGATTGTCTTTCTGCTGTACAGCTGTTCTTGGAGTAACAACAAAAATATTAATAATGCATGAAAACAGTATACTGTCCGAAGATCAGCCTCCTCGACATTTTAAAAGCAGTATGGAGCAACATAACTGACAGTGCATGTACAGAGCTGAGGCCACACATTCATATTTCTTTACAGTCTATTGGTTTTCATGCCCTAAAGGCCCTGCATTTATAAAATTCTGGCAGGAAGCCATCAGTATGGCCATGGATACCAATGAAAATTGCTTTATTCATTTGAGGAATAAAAACAAACCAGTGAGCTAGGTCAAGGCTGTCAAGATTGGTTAGGATTGCGAAAGATTGGTTAGAATTGCGAGCAAACGCCATAAGTGCACTGTTAGCTGTACATTCCCATAAAGAAATGTTGTTTATGGAGCATGAGAAGTATGGGTGGATGATGTCATGTGAGCTGCATTTTGCCTTGCTTTGTTTTGCTTGGAAGGTACTTATATGATTGGCAACCTGTAAAACAAATGCTCTTGGAATCTGATGAAATGCGTGTCATCTGATTAGGCAATTTGTCTGTGAAGCTCAAAGCTCAAGAATTGTATAATTTCAGATGCTTTGATCTGATGCATTTCTAGATTGGTTGCTAACTTGTAATCTGTTCCTTAAAAGAATTTGCACTTCCTTGAATAAACCAATAAGTTTATCAAGTTCCTCTTGTCTTATCAACCTTTGGAAAGAGGTATATTTCACCACTGCTGCCCCTTGCCTAGGCTCTCTAATTCTAGCAACCTCTACGATAACATTTTTAATTCTGGGTATATACATGCCAAAACCACGATTTGACTATGAGGCATGCCGTAGTGGAGGACTCCGGGTTAACTTTGGCCACCTGGGCTTCTTTAACGTGCATCCAATGCATGGTACCACAAGTGTTACTGCATTTCGCCCCATCGAAATGTGGCCGCAGTGGCTGCAATTCGTTTCCACAATCTCGGGCTTATCAGTGCAATGCCATAACCACTACGCCACCACGATAGGTTTTCTCTGATCAATATATCCCACTCAGTTACAAATTATGATGGACAGTGAATAAATGTGTCAAATTTACATTATTTTACTCAGAGGCGCATCAGGATGCATAGAAAAATATTCAAGGTGGCACAATCATACTTTGTGCATTTTCTACTCAGTCCTCATAATTACACAGTAATTAAATCTTTATTTAGTTCACCATCAGTCAAGTTGTGTTTTTTCCATAAATATAATAATTGACTCACCAGCTCAAAGCACATGTACGAGTTTATTGGCCACAGTCAACACAAGGATGGAAAAACTATTTCCCAAGTGCTCATAGAACGTGGCATGTCCAACGTTCCACCGAACAGGACAGTGCTTTCATTGAAGTGGTTATTTGTAGCAGTATACATACTGTGCACATTGAAGCGAAATTAACTCACATTGTATAAGCAGAAGGCTTGAAATAAATAAATATTGACAAACAACTTGATGTTCATTGATCCTTTTCTTGCTATTGCTGGACAGCACAGGCATAAACAATTTGTGTACATGAATGCGTACATCCTAACTGAAGGAGATATTTCTTGGAATGTTATTTTGCCCCAGGCATCTTAAATTTGTTAATTTTTATTGCTTTTGAGGATTCATATAGCATGTTTGAAAGGTATTGAGAAGCTAAAGAAGTATAACATTGTCACTAATTGCAGACAGGAAATTGGTCCCGTGAATGTGGAAGACCTTCTGTTTGATATGTTCAAGGATGCAGATGATGCAGTCTGCGTGGGAAAGTTCTTGAATGTGAGTATTGGTTTTGTTCACCAGCCGATGATTTCCCCCTTTCCGCTGCTGGTGCATATAGAAAGCATTAACCATGCACTTAATTTTGCATTATGCTACATCCTGTTATCTTGGTTTATCCAGGCACTGTTCACAACTGGGCTGTGGAAGAATGATCCGCGTCTCAAGGAGATGATGCAGAACTTGAGAAATGTTCACAAGGAGAAATCGCCCGTCCGTTCACTTGAATCGCTTGCTCTGAACAGGGAAACATTTGCGCAGTACGTACAAAATTTCTTCCTGGCTGTTTAGTTATGTACGTCAATTGTCAAATTATGTCCCTTTTGCCTGTTGTAAAAACAATGCTCTTACAAGCAAGATCGAGAGATTTGTGAAATTTTGTTATGCTGTACTAACACTGAGTGGTTTGAGGCTGACAGACTTGCCATGTCTTTAAATTAAAGTCATTCTTAAGCCTTAGTAAGCTTACATAATGTTTTTATTAGTGGGGTGATGGAGTAGCTGTAAGCACATTTGTCCACCAACTTTGAGAGAATGTGGGCATTTTGGTCTGTAGTCTCAAAGTCCTAAAAAAGTATTAATTGTCTCTGATAGTGTGCAACTTATTTCTTTCACTGCCTTTCATATCCATTCAGCAGTGAAACTTGCTTTTGGGAAAAAAGTGCAAACATTTGTTCTTCCTGTACTCATCTATTTCAGAATAAGCTTTATGGAATACAGTTTATTTTGCACCCCACTTTAAACTATCACGAAAGGAAGATGACTGCCTTTGGCAAACTCTAAAAAAGTGTTGTTTTTCATGTAGTTCTAGTACTTAATTCACTTTTAGCTAATTAACTTGTGCTGTCATTGGACTTAATTCCTAGTTCAATCTTTCACTAAAGCTTGTGAGATTTGTTGCCGGTAGTATACTGCAGTGTACTATGACTGACAATATTTTCGAGCATGCATATGCGCATGTGCAGCCAAATGACTGGTAGGTATCATTCTCTGCTTCTTTTTTTGCTTTCCTGCAGAGTGATCCGAGAGAACATCGTTCTCATCACTCGAGCGCTGCGTCACCAATTTGTGATTCCAGACTTTCAAGACTTTATTCGCTATGTTGAGGACTTCTATTGGAAGTGCAAAGTGAACACCGGTGGAAAGGTTTGTAAATATAAATGCAACTCACTGGAAAAGGCATTGCAACATCTGTTGACTGTAAGCTTCTGGGCAGAATAACAAGCACCAGTGTAGCCTCATTGATCTGGGTTTGGTTCATACTATTTCCCCACCCACTACAGTAGCTTCTGGCAGTGCATTGCTGAGGTCGGGGGTTGATCCTGGCCGTGGTGGCTGCATTTCAATAGGGCCAAAATGCACAAACACTCTTGGGTACTTTGATATAGGTGCGCATTAAAAATTCTAGGTGATCAAAATTAATCTGGAGTCCCCCACTACGGTGTGCCTCATAATCATATCATGGTTTCTGCCCATTCAATTCCAATTCCAGAATTTATTATTTTTTGCAAGTTACCAGTTTATATGTTCATCACAGGTAATAATGAAGATATGCCATTTGAATAATACATTTACTGGACAACAGATTACTTGTCTCATTCCTCCCATTCTTTGAATATGAAATGTATACCAACAAGGTTCTAATGCAGTCATGACAGAAACGCTGCTGCATGATTTTGTGACTAGTTAAGGAAGTGCTGCATTTGACTGCCCGATGTTGCCTTTCATAGGTGTAGTAGATACTTTTGAAAGGTGTAAGGCTGGCTTTCTCACAATACACAAGTGCCCAAAATATAGCTGCTATTGTTAAAATCTCAATTATTGTGCAGTTGATGTATGGTTCTTGTCTTTTTACACTCCTTTTCTTCACATTTAATGCAGTAAAGTTATTTTTTAAATTCTTTTCATTCTGTATTAGAAAAAAAAAAAAGATGGCAGATGTTTCTGAGCTAAACCATGCTGCATGCAGCTGTCTGGCCGAAATGGCATCTCTGTGTACTAAATTACATGTTAGCTGTTAAGTCTGAAAAGGTTGGCGGCTTAGTGCCATGTGTCATATTCAATGATCTTGTAGTATTGTAGAGTTATAGCTGGTCATATTACAGTTGGCACCATGTAATCACTGAGGACATAATCTTACTGACATAATAATATTCCTAGATGCTGTGATGGTTTCTCGTTAATGCAGTGTTGCTGATGCTAAGTGCTAATGTTACTGTGTTTCTTTCACTTCACTTTCAGTGGGCTCCTGTCATACAAATTGCTTCTATATCTGTTTGTGAAACTTCATTGTCGCGTATATTTTGCCAACAGGTGGCTTCCTACATTCCCCAGCTGGCCAAGTACAATCCAGACTATTGGGGAGTGAGCATCTGCACTGTGGATGGCCAGAGGTAGGCAGTATATCACATTCTTTATTCATGCATTCTTTTCGTAGCAGATCTGTATTGAGCTTTGATGTGTAGTAGAAGGCTGCATAGGTCTAGCTGTTGCTGCTGCATATGCGCATATTGTGACAACACTGGCCTGCAGCTAGAGTAGCCAAGAACTGCTTACATTGAATAGAGTTGAAAGACATCAACCATTATTGTGTGCATGTGTGGGTACGTAATGCTTGCTGCTTATCTAAAAGAGTGCTGACATGATATTTTCAAGTATTAATTTTTTTATGGTGAATGAAGGTCTTGAACCTCTGAAGCCTAGAAAAGCACCAGAGCCTTACTGGGAACAAGGTTCCCATCTGGGAGCTGAAACCTTAACTTTACTAAATCTTTTGGGGTCAGCATCTTGTTTTATTTTGTCATCTTTTAAAAGCCAAGTTTAGCTACACCTTCATCTCATCTACCATACTCATACATATATAGAAACTTTGCTTTAATGTTGTGTATGTGTGCAGGCTCCACTTCAGTTAACTTAAACTTTGCAGCTTTGATAAGAAATCAGTATTTGTCAATGTGTGCTTTCTGGGATGGGAGGTAGGTGATAACTGCACTTTGTTTTATTTGGCACCATGGGCTTTATGCAGTCAGTCTTTTATTCACTTCCGATTGATTGATTGGCATTTTCAGGTTCTCAATTGGAGACACAGAGATTCCATTCACGATCCAGTCGTCTGGCAAACCCATCAACTATGCCATTGCACTCACCGAGCTCGGCTCAGACGCTGTCCATCAATATGTGGGCCAGGAACCAAGCGGCAGGATGTTCAATGAGCTTGTCCTCGATTACAACAGTATGGGTCTTCTGCTCTGATCTAATATTTCTTGAAAAGTGTTAACCGGGTGTTCAGCAATCTGTAAGCCACCTTCTCCAGGGCATGTAACAACATAGGAAAAATGGAGTTTCACTCGCTAGAGAAATGTAAAAAACTCCATCCTGTCTATTTCATCAGGTTTTGAAGTGAAGCTTACTTGCAATAACTTGCACATGTCATAGCTGGAAGGGGTGCATGCAGCCCATCATTAGCCCTTTTTCATGTGGCATTTTAAAACCCAAATGACAAATTTCTCTCACCTCTTCCTATACAACTTACGGTTGCTGAAATAAAAATTGTTGGGAAAATTATTCAACATGACAAAACATCCTATATTTAACTTGCAACAGTTTATGATAATTTGGTTAACCCACTTTACTGTAAAATTTTTCAAAGAGCCTCGTGGGTTGAGGAGGTGCTCATGTAGGAGAGCTGGTGTCTGATGTAAGCATCGACATATCACTTTAGGATAGTGATGTAGTGACAACAAAACCTTTGGGTAATACCAACATCCTGTCATGTTACTGTTAGCTAGATACTCTCTTGCATTTTTTTTCTTTTCTTTTGTTTTTCGAAGGTGTGTGTTGTCAGTACCATAAGTAGGGCAGGGAGGGAGTGACAGCTCGGTTCAACACTGCTTCTTATAGAGATTTTCAGCTTGACTGTAAACGTATTGGTGTTTGCAGAATACTGAGTTACTGGAAAGCTGTACTGCCATAACAAGGCTGGTAGTGACATCTTGTGACACAGAGCTAAACTGAGAGCACACATAGTTAATGGTGAAGTGACCTACCATATTCTACTTAACTGCTACGTAAAGCATTGGTAGGGACATAATCGTTGGCATGCAGTCCTTTTGTGATTTTTCTTAACAAGAATTTATATTCGTGCAACACAAAAGATTTTCAAATTGATCATAATTAAACAAAGTGTCACAAGATGTCGCTACCAGCTTTACTGTTGCTGTCCATGGCTCTGGTAACTCTGTAATCTATAAACGGTAAAAGGTTTATGGACAAGTCAAAACTCTCTTTTGTTATACGCTGTGCAAGCAGAAAAATGAATGCAATACGTCAGTGGTTGACTCTTCCTTGTGTGTTTCAGAAAAACCACACAATCCCATGGTGAATGCTGGAGCCATTGTCGTTGCTTCGCTACTCCTGTATCTCATAGAGGTGAGGCTGCTCTTTCACATCACAACAGAGAAGTAGCCAAGTTTTTCTCCTTATCATTAGACATTGTGGTTCAGTGATACATGCAAACAATGTTCTAGAGTTCATTTCTGTAATGTACAACTGAAGTGCCGCAGGCAATAGCCGTCTGTTATAGCATGTACTCTTTTTTTGCCACTGCTACCCTGCTTCATTTGTCACATGGTTATCCTTTGATGGACTGTGCAACTGTCAGTATTACAATGTGCATGCATACCACATACCGTGTCATAAGGCATTAAATCAGTGGGTCCAGGTGCAACCCCAATTGATTATGTATCCATCTGTTTGCTTGTAACAGTGATTACTGTTGCTGTTGCAACACTCTGTTAAATGTGCACATTAATGCTGCATTCTAATGAGGAAGGCATAGATTCATGTGCACATTAAAGAGCGCCAGGTGGTCAAAATTAATCCAGTTCCACCCCCTCCCCTCTATTATAGGGACCTTCATAGCACACTACGCATCTTTGGGAGTTAGAGGCTGATCAATTAACCATACGCACAAATGTCTCCATTAGTCTAGTCAATGAAGGGACTGGTAAAGTTGACTTTCCCCCATAAAGCCTTTTATTGAGGAGAAGCCGGCAGCTTTGATTTATGCATTTTAGTGAAACAAATTTTGCTTAAAATTTGTGACTGCATCTGTATATTCAAAGCAATTTCTTAACACTCATTGGTTAGGTTGAGCTCTTAGTGACCGATTTCGCTTGTCAAATTTTTTGTTGATCTCGTGCACATTTTGGTTCACGCATTTTGTTTTATTCCATTTGCAGCCAGAGATGAGGACATCTGAGAAATTTGACTGGGTAAGTATCAGCACTAGTTGGTTTTGTAGTGTATTTCTCCGCTGACACTTTGCAAATGGCTTTTCAGATGCTCCAGTACTACAAAGCAGTGTCGGGAGGCGAGTACCTTGGCTTCAACAATGCCATGTAAGTGAGATTATGACCTCGTGATATGTAAAAAAGAAAAAGAAAGTCAGATGAGAGAGTTAATGCTGTGCATTCTTGCTTTCCACTAACTTGTTACTGGGAGTATTGTTCAAGTAATTTAAGCCAGAGTTACAATGATGGGTGAAGCAAGTGATTAGTAATCGTTTGGCTGTGAAAAAGTGTGGAGTGGGAGAGACATTAGCATCATTTCCAGTACTTCCTGAACTTGAAAGTAGTGTCCACGGAACTGCACTTTGGCGAGTTTGTAATTTAGTTAAATGTCCAGAGCCAGCCCTTAAGGTATCATCAATTCGTTCATGAAGGTGACCAGTGTTTAAAAGCAGCTCCTTGATTATGAAGGCAAGTTGCGGAGATGTTAGTATAAATACTCTCAATGAAATAAAGATTTTGTATCAATACTTTAGCACCAGCCCACTAGAAGTTACACTGGTGCTTCTGAAAAGCAGTTCAAAATGCAGAAAAACATCGAAGATCAGATTAACTGTAATGTCCAAGCATAGGTCATAGATGCTTGTAGACTGCATGGCAAGAATTTTTCAGGTGAAGCACGCTGGCTAAACTAGATCAACTAGCTGCCATCTGAAAGCAGGTACTGCTGATAAATTTTTTATCTTGATAATTGAGTCACCCTTTTTTCTGCCTATTGATAGAGAACTACAGGGTTTTTCTTTCTAGCTCTATGGCTAGGGTTAATTCTATGCCTGGTGGATGTCAGCCAAATGATGTGCTGCTCCTTTTTGCTTATAGATTTCTTTCAGAGAGAGAAGCTGCTGACAGAAACTATGCCATAGGATTCTACATGAAGGAGAACAAATGCTTCCCTGAGAGGGTCAACCTCAAGGAAACGATGGACTTCTACTTTCAGGTAAAAAAGTCTTAAAGGTACAGTTTTTGTGGGTGTATTACGTAGCACGGGCACCTGTTTTTGTGCCGAAAACAAAACCACCAGTGCTAGTTTTAAAGTGTCCTGGGCTTGCAGCCTTTCTGTGCTAAATAGCGAACCTGTAAAAATTATTTGCCAATGACCATTACAAGCTGTCAGCCAAAAGATATTGCCCTTGCTTTGGATGTACTGGCAGGCTAATTGGTTTGACATGCACCTTTCCTAGTGCAACCAGCTTAGACATTAAGTTAAAGGCGTAAAGAACAATACAACATGTGTAGTCGACTGATAAATGATGAAAAGAATGCAAAATAACATTCATGCATTGCTTATTGCATGCTTAAGCTTTCCAGTGGGGTGGTTAAATTGTTTATTGAACTAGGTGCATATCAAATGCTGCATACTTCTGTGACCATTAGAACTTTGACGTCTGTGTTTATTTGCAGCTGTGCTCTCTCGAAGTTAACTGCCAGTCCGTGAGCGTAATGGCGTCAACATTAGCCAATGGTGGTATATGCCCCGTCACAGGCCACCAGGTTATGAACGGGGTGTCCTGTCGGGATGTCCTGTCGCTGATGCATTCATGCGGAATGTATGATTATTCTGGCCAGTACGCCTTCAAGGTAGGTAATGTGTTCACCATTTCTGTGTAAAACACTGAAATTCTTAAGCAGTAGCTGAAGCAATGTTAGTGAAATTTTCTGCAGAAAAAGTACAGTTATAGTGAGTAACAGTCGGGCAAGGTTGATTAGGTGCTCATATTTTGCAGAAACTGACAAATATAGAAAAATTCAGAAACTTTGTAATGCTGCCTTTAGAACTCTATAATACAACAGTAGAAACACTTGTTGCGTATATCTGCCTTTATGTTTTGGTTTAATGTAGGTCATGCAAATGACATTGAAAGATAGGCATTTTTCAGTAGTACTTTGTTTATTACTAAAAAAAGGGACACAAAATGTTGCATTCAAGTTTCCTAATTCTGTACTCTTAATTATGAATTTCAGGCAAACGTTTCGTGGCTGGGCTACTAGCCACTACGTAAACACACTAGGTGCACTATATCTAGTGTATCTATACTAGCCACTACAGGTAGCACCAGAGGTGGTGGTCACTGCTGTGATATTTGGCCCTGGTCCCCTGGAATAGCCTTGAGAATAACTACACAGACCCAATCAGAAGTTACCAGTGCATTCATTGGTTTCCAAAGAAATGGTTTCTGGAAGAGAGCATTTGATATCTCAGTAGCTAATCAAATTCCCAAGTTCAAGAACTGAACAACAGTTGTATTTTACAAAGCCAAGTGAACCGCCCAATTCATATAAACCCCCAACTGTGCCCCAAACGCACCGACATGCATAAGATTTCTGTTTATCTGCCAGTATAGTTCCCATCCAAAGAAAATTAGTGCTAACTGGCTTTCCCAAAGCAAGCACATAATCTAACATATTTCACATAAAATGTAATGAGCTAAAGCACAAGAATTTCTAGCACGTCTTCACACAGAGCAGTCTAAGCCGAGCCACCCTGTGAAACCAAAATGACGCAGGTTGGCCTGCCAGCCAAGTCTGGTGTCTCGGGCTGCACGATGGTGGTGGTGCCCAACGTGATGGGCATCTGTCTCTGGTCACCCCCTCTGGATGTCTACGGAAACTCTGTCCGAGGCGTGCAGTTCTGCGAGGTCAGCTTGCTGCCTTTTGTAGTTTGGTATGATGCAGTTCCTACAGAAGTGCCACGTAACTGTACTTAGTCAAGAATTTTCTTATTAACTGACAGTTTCCAAGTTCTATGTGTGGAAAATTTTCTTGACGCAATTTCCCGATTGCAGGTATAAAGTGAGGAAATTCAGCTCCTTGCTCATTAACAAGCTCTGGGCTTGATTGTTCCCCTCACTCTGTGCCTAACCTGTGCATGTCTTCACAGGGAAGCTAGTCTATGCATGACATCACAAGAACGATTACAGGCCACTGCAGCCACATTAGAATGGGAGACGAATGCAGAAGTGTCCATGTGCACACTGAAGAACATAATGTCATCTGAATTATTCCAGAAGTTCCCATTATGGCATGTCTCATAGCCTAAAGTCAAATAGAATATATTTCTGCATTGGAATTTGTGGGCTGTATTCCGACTTGGGAGTGCATTTTCTTTTCTGGCACTTGTTTATATTCATCTGTAGTCTATAGTTGCTCCTTTCTGATGGCTATGTATCACAGGAGCTGACTAGGGTTTTCAGCTTCCATCACTATGACAATCTGCGCCACATGACTCAGAAGAAGGACCCTCGGCGACAAAAGTATGAGACCAAGGGCCTCAAGGTGGTCAACCTGCTCTTCAGTGCTGCCAGCGGGGATGTCACAGCCATGCGCCGGCAAGTTCTTTCACATCACTCATTTTCTGCTGTGCACAGGCTGCAAGTAGGTGCTCCAATATCACTTATGGCCAAGTGGGTATGCTCAGCATAACTCTACTGATCAACTATGTCAAACATAAGCACCACAGGTTTTAATAAAGTTAGTGGACAAAACAGCCATCTCACATTAGACCCTGCTCCGTACATCCAACCTCTGATGCCACGACTGACTTGAAATCGTCATGCTGAATCGATAACACCATTTAGAACACGTACTAACACATTCAAGTTTTCATTTTTCCCACTAACGATTACATACTGGAACGCTTTGCCGTTATGTATGGTTCAGAACAGTGACTCATTCAACACATTAACGTCATAAAGTGAAGTGCTTTTCTTTTGTTTCCTTCTTGCAAAGGACTGTTTTTTCTAAATTTGTAATGTTTATAATTGTTTTCACGGCCATAAGGTGCTCATTGATGTGTCATGTTTACGTACATATCTATATATATATATATATATATATATATATATATATATATATATATATATATATATATATATATATATATATATATATATATATATATATATTTTCCCTCTCTTCATGATCTGTGATGATTTCTGTTTGATGTTTTTACGAGTGCTTGTGTAAACCTTTTTGATACCCCTCCTGCATGGGCCCTAGCTTGGGCCTGCAGTATTTTGTAAATAAAATAAAAATAAGAAAATAAGTTCTGCAGAAGCCTACAGCGTGCAGGAAACTTTATGAGAGGTAACATTGCCATCCACCTGACTGTATAGCATAAAGGGTATACACCTTATTCACTATGGTGTGTATTTTTGCATGGAACAGTGTGAACAGCCACAAGCGGTGCATCCAGGGCACTTAAAAGTGCACACCTAGAGGCTCATCACACAAGAGGGCTGGCCCAAGACAGGCGTAATAAGAAATTGCTGACGGAGGCATTTGTTCTTCAGTGGACATAAATAGGCAGATGTTTCATCTTTTTGGTGTTATGGCTGCATTCGAATACAACTCTTCAGTGGCATGCACTTTGAAACCTGTTCATGGGAAAACACGAAAAAAAAAACCATCATATTTGTCATAACATATCTGTGATCACATTCATTTCATATTTGTTAGTGTTGTTCTTAGTGGTTATCACAATAGACAGTGGTCTTGTAACCTGGCAGCATTGCAGTCAGGCTTATGTAACAATGGTATAATGGAAAGCTTCACATCTGTGAAACTCCATAGTGAGTTAAAAGCTTTTCTTTTTTTTTAAGTAACCCATGGGCCGGGGATCCAGTCGTCAAACAGTGTCGCCTCCTTAAGTCAATGCTTGTCTTAGAATACCTTTATTCTTTCACATTCCCACGTGAAGTTGTGAGCATTCAGAGTAACCTTCGTTGAACATGCATAGTATTTCACTTGTAGAAGTGACTGCAGGTGGTTGAGGTCATTGCATTGCCATCGCTGCTCCCATAAGGTTATGCATGTTGTCCATAATGGTGTATCCTACTCTGGCCTTGGTTAAAAAGACTTGTGCCCCTCAGGGCTCATCGGGATCAGGAATCGCAGCCAGGAAGTTTTCTCAGTATTAGTACGAGAGTGCAAGACAGGATGAGGACAAGAACTTTCTTGTCTTTGTTCTGTTTTGCACTATCATAGTCATAATGAGTAATCGGTAAGGAGCCTTGTTGTCAGTTCGATTGACAGGAGGTTTTCTCTGTGGCAGTTCTAAGGCAGCGCTGTTTCTTTCCAGTGTTTTGCTGTAGAATGTCCATAGGTGAGCGTATGAGTTGGAAGAGAGACAAAAACTTTATTTGTTTGTTTTGTGAGTGTCACCATTCCATGTATGACCGATGATCATGAAGATGCCAGTGGTTAAGTGCATGATATGGCTACCTGAACACAGAGAATGTAGGAAACCAGGCAAGGTGTCTCGTGGGGGCCTTTGTCCCACTTTCCCAATAGTGGGGCAAGAACGGTGATTGAGTCATGCCTTGTGTTGCATGGAATGATGTGTTGTTTGTGCAGCCACTACCTGTCGGGCATGGATATGGGCTTGAGTGACTACGATGGCCGCACAGCCCTGCATCTGGCCGCTGCTGAAGGCCATCTGGAATGCGTCGAGTTTTTACTAAAAATCTGTGGTGTGGACGCCAATGTCAAGGACAGGTATGACTGTCAGTGAGGCATTACCTGCACAGCGACCAGTGTTCCCATTACACTTTCGTCTCATATCTTTCAAGCAAATTGCTATGCTGTAGTGCAACCTTGTGCTCTGAGCAAGCCCAAGCTGTTCTGTTCTTTTCACATGGGCTAGCTAGTGATCATGAGAGGCAACTGTAAATTTTCATAATGATTTGTGTAAGCAAACTATTCATGCTGCATGTTAATAATTAACTGCATGCTGCTTATTCAGTATTCATGCTGAATCAGTGTGCACACTGCAGCACAGAAAATTATCCCATAGGCTGCAGGCACTACTTTTTTATTGTGTGCATCAAAATAACTGATGTACTGCATCGTAATATCTTGTCATGCTGTGCCTTTGTTCTTTTGTGTTTGTGCACATAACTGACATATATACTTCTCTCATCGGCTGCACTCAGACTTCCTTAAGTACTCTGCATTCGCCATTGAATGAATTTGGGAAAAATGAATTTAGGTACAGCACTCCACCTTTTCTGTCGTCCTTTTGTCTCTGCGCCTCTTTTCACTTTTCTTACGTGCTGGGACATGTCTTTGCCTTAAACATCGTTTTCCCTCATGTAGAAATGTAGTGCTAAGAAACAGACAGTGCTAGTTTGCCTCTGGAATATGCAAAACGACCGAAAGGGTTTCAAGACTTTGTGTATGTGTGTTTCTATTAAGTGTGTAAATCCACTGAAGTGCCTTAGATGTGACTTGCTTATACGGAAGTCGTAGTACAAGATGAACCTCATAAATCTGTTTTCAGAAATATTAAAACTAACTGAGTGAAGCTTGTCCTAATTGTATAGAGTGTAAAGTCCCATTATTGAATATGTTTATAGGTTATCAAAATTTTGTTTAGTTATGTTTCTGGGATGCATGAAATTGGAAAAAAATGTGTACTTTATGCAATTTTGGAGCTTCGTATTAAGTCTGAGAGGGTGTTACCAAATAGCCTACATTGTTTCACATGGAGCACAGACTGCAGTGGAAGCTAAAAGATTAATTTTGTTTCATTTTATTATTTAAAGGAAATGTTTTTAATCTCAACTGCCATTTTTGAGATCCCTGTCGAGTGGTTTCTCAAAATGCACATACCTAATCAGTATTGCTGAAAATTGCAAGAATTAGATACTTGTATTCTACACATCCTTTTGCATATGCATGCAAAATTTTTTCATAAGTTCTGACAGCTTCCACTCACACCATAGTACTAACTTCACAGCTTTTTCCTTTTTTTTTTGTAGACAAGCAAAGTGTTTATTTAACCATGCAGTCATTAAGCAGTACAGTATTGGAATGCATGAATACAGTGGGCAAAGCAAGCTTTCTTATATTTATTTAAATTAGCCTGAATTATGAGCTATCCACCTTCAAGTTATATTGTGATGCTGCAATACATTTTTTTTTTTCTATTCTTGAGACCATAAAGAGCCAACCTTCACACTTAATTTAAGTTTGTACTGTTTTCTAAAAAATTGCGAGAAACCTGCTTACTGCTACAGAATGCAGTTCTTGGAATGAAATAGGAATAACTGGCTGGCCATTCCATTCTTCTCTTTTTGTGTTCATGTGTGTTTGTGTTTATGTTTTTAAGCACTCCTCTGTATGCATAGATGTCCATTGCATTTGTGCTAATATGAGCCACTGGCATAACTGTTCTCCTCAGCTATTTCTTTTCATTTGTTTCCTTTTGCATGAATGTCTGTGCTGTATGTGCGTGTTGTGATTGCATGTGTTTGTGTGCATTTTCTGAACACTTTCACCTCTGCCTGCATGGCTTTTCTTGTAGGTGGGGCCACACCCCGCTAGACGATGCACGCCAATTTGGCCACGCTTCTGTGGCCGACTATCTTGCCAAGTGGGAGGCACCCTCCTTGACTGCGGCAGTGACGTCTGTCACCAACCATCAGCCACAGATGGCATTGCCGCAGAGCGGCACCGACAGCAGCGACGCCCTCCCACCGGCCCCCAAGGCGGCAGCAGCCAATGGCACCAGCCGTCCCGTAAATATTCCAATCCTGCGCAAATGAATCACGAAACTGTTCCATTCCACATTGTTTAACACGGGGCTTATGCTTTAGTGTTCCAGGACTGCTGCCGGTTGCGTCTGCCCTGAAAGAGCTCTTTCTTTTCCCTTCCTCATATTATTGCGGTGTGAGACTTAGCTAGCAGCATGCATGTGTGATTAGGCATTAGTGTAGGCACAATCACCAACTCCTGTGATACGCCCTAGAACTTTTTGGAGATTGCACAATTTCATACGCATCCCTTTTTACTATGTACATCTTTGCAGCATCTTTATGTTGTGCCGATCCACTGTCGAAACCTTCATGTTTATTATGAATTATAGCAGAGGTTTAACCATTAAATCTCTAATCACGTTTGATTTTATATATTGTACTTCGTGCACCAGTGGGCAAATGTCCTCGCACATATTCATTTGTCAATTTATTTATTTCAATTCACATTACATGTTCAGAGGTGTGAATCATGTTACGGCGCTTGTTTCTACTGCAACTTCTCATCAATATCCACAGCACAGTGACAGCAGGACTAGTACACACCTTTTGCACAGGTGGAAGTGTGCTTTTGTCAAGGCTGCTGTTGGCTTGCCTCATGGCTAGTAGTGTCAAGCACCTCAGGGCGAAGCATTTTTTACTAGCAGGTGTTTTGTGTAGTGCTGTATTTACGGAAATATCCAGGGTTGTGGTGTCTGCGAATGAGAGTTTGCGACTGCCAAGGGATGAGAGAAACAGTCCAGCCACACTGGGCATTTAAAAAATGCACTAATGACACAGGGTTTGCGAAAGACCATAGGCATTATCTTTTGAAAGCCCTGTATCAGATCATGTGTTTTCTCGCTGATGTCTCTTTTACTTGTTACCGCTGCACCGTTATTCTGCACCACTACCGTAAACCAAATCTTATGTTGCTTTTGGTGTATGGCTGGAGCTTTTTATTTCAAGGCACCGGCCACATATTTAATGGCTAATAGTCAAATTCTAATTGACCTGTGAATAGCTTAGAACAAACCCTTTGGTGCCAATTTATTTATTAAAAAATCTACTGCTAAAGATGTTTGTGCTGTGCAGTTATGACGAGCTTACTGAGGCTTTTATTTTAATATATAATTTATTGCAATGTTCTTTTGTTCTTGCTTTTTCCTGTGTGTCTGTGTGACATTGTTCTCATGTCACCATTCTAAATCGAATACCTATTCACTTCTCGCAAGAGACCTTCGAAATGTATGCGTTCTCTTATAAGGTATCGCAATCTTTCTGCTCTTTAATTGTGCACATGATCGATGATCCATATTTGCATCAGAAAAAAAAGAGAGAGAGAGAGACAGTTCAAGCAGAATGGAATTAGATGCATTATTAACATATTCTAGTCACACGGTCACTAAAAGTGAGCTGGTTTCTTCCTTTGTCTCCCTTCACTAGGACATTGCTGCTTTTAAGGGCAAAAGGTGAATGGTACGTCCAGGCCGCATCGGCAGGGATCCTTTGTCCACACTTAGTGGCGTAAGTGGAGGCTGTGCATCCTCTCTCGGAAATCATTTCCTACTAACTTTGTAGGATGCCTGCCCCTTCACTTCTGTAACTTTCTCGCTGGGAAGACCCATAAGAGCATTGGCTTCCTTAGCAACTTTCCTGTTCCACTATTCTGCTTTTGATGCCAGCAAGAACTGTCTTGATGTCGTGTATGCCTACTGGCTGAAGTGGTGGAAGTGGTTGGGCCAATTCACACAATTAATGTTCTGCAGCGCTGATAAGTGTTAACTGGAACATCATTGCGTTTCACACCAGATTTTGGAGACTTACTTCTCGAAATTGGTGCTAACACAGGATTTCTGCAAATAGATATTACTTGATTACTGTGTGGCTTTAGTTCTGCAGAGTGGAAATGTGCTCTAAGTTGAATAATTACAAAGCAAATTAGTGAAATTTTGTTAATTAGCTAACACCACTCTGCAATTTGTCTTGTAAGCAGTGTCTCCCTCTTCACGTAATCTATCTGGTGTGACAGCATCGCAATATCTATCACTATAGGTATTTAAAAAGCTCTCTCTCAATTGGCTAACCTGGTATATAATGATTGCCACTTTCAAGCTGAAAAGAGACAGTTTCACAGCCTGTTTTTATGGCTTTATCTCCGAAACAATTGCATTGGCTCCAAGTTGCTTGACTGTGTTTAGTTGCAGATGTATGACATCTGGTATCGTGGCATGTTGCTCAACTTTGGAGGCCATGACATGTATTGTAGAATTGTCAGTGTAAAAGATGTCTTTGTCACTTTTCAAACTCAAATAGCTTCTTGTTTCAGCCAAGTTTACTACTGCATGGGAAAATGTACGTAAGTAAAAAAAGAGCGCGAAATTAGCGTGCAAATGGTATACAAGTCAAGAAAATCCTGTATTGAAAGATCCCAATCAGTAAGTGAACGAGCAGTATTAAAAAATATGCACCATGCAAGAAATGAGGGCAATGCAGAAATTTAACCATTAAAAACTGCTTTCACATTGCACTTCAATAAAAAAAATTAAATTGCGAGGTTCTATGTGCCAAAACCACGATCTGATTATCAGGTATGCCGTAGTTGGGGATTCTGGATTAATTTTGACCACCCAATACATGGTACATGGGCATTTTTGCATTTTGCCCCCATTGAAATGCGGTCGCTGTGGCTGGAATTTGATGCCGCATCCTTGTGCTTGGCAGCACAACACCAAATCCACTTAGTGACTACGGTGGATTATGCTTGGATATAGGAAAATACGTATCTTTCAGTTGCATTGTTAACGATTTCAAAAGTAAGATAGCAGAAGAAAGCTACTTAATGTAATAGCTCTATCCCAACCATTTCTGATACTATGGCCAATCGTTGTGCACTACAGGAAAGTAGCTCTTGCAGGGATCAAAATCAAAGAAGAGGAACCCATGACATAGCCACTGCACGCTTTTGCCCTTTCTAACATCAACCTGCAGATATGTGATGGTGCTGATGCTGAACACACATAAATTGTGTACGTGTGTGTTCTTAATTCACACTGCTGTTCTGCTTTTTTCAGTGCATGAGCTTTCCAGTGTTGCTTACATGGTGATCAGAAGTTTGTGTATGTGTGAAAGCCAATTATGAAAATGTCACATGAAGCTTTGTTCATCTTTTATGTGGCACAGGTGCCATTAGAACATCTAGTTACTGTGAAACTGTCAAAAATCTTAGGTCCAATGTAGTTCTGTGATCTTATGCATTTTGACAGTGTAGAGAACTGTTAACACTGTTTAGCAAATCTTGTACATTTTTAGTGCGAAGTGCTGCTTTTATAAGAGTATAGTAATAGCGATGGCGTGCTTTTGGATTTCCCAAAATTTGCTGAGGATGAAAAAGCTAAGTTATTGTAGTCCTGATGTTGAATTTCACTTGATGAACAGAATTGTTGAGGTGATAAAATATTCAATATTATTGCATCTCCCAATACAGCCATGCAATGGGCCAATTAAATTATGGAATATATATATCATCCCCTTGGATGCCATGTTTGTCAAACAGTGTTCTTATTGTATCCTGCATTTAACATAGAAAAGCAAGAGTTCAGAGTGACATTACAGGAGTGTAAAAAACCTAAGTTGTGGAATACCAAATTAGTAATATTAGACTGGAGATTGTGCCAGGATTGGAACTAACATATAGGAGACTAGCCATGGCCTTGAAATATCTGGACAAGCTCATTTCTACAGTTTCAGTGCAGTTCTGGCAGCATTTCATTCGGTCTAGTTGATTTCTTGTAAATTCAGAAATATCACATTACATTTGAAAATACATATGTACTTAGCCTGGCAATTCTCACAAGCTTTTCTGGCACATTCAGTGAATCACAAGTAGATTTCTTGAAATCCATGACGTCACAAAATTGCATCATTGGCTCCACTGTTCGAGTGGGGAATTCACGGAGAAAAAAAAAGAAGCTTTATTTTTTTCTGATAACAAATAGTCTTTTTCCCCAGTATGCAGAGGGAGCTAGTACCAAAACTGCAATAAAATATATGGCCTCTACTACTTGGGTCACCCCACTACTTGGGTCACCAACTACTGCAGGTCCTTGCTTCCTGGCCAGCTGGGATCACCGAGTTCTGTTACGCGTACTGTGTGTTGCATGGATAAGCTAGCTTGGTACAAATACAATGGCTTGTTTTCACTATACTATTGCACTCGAATGGCACTTCATGGCGCATTTCGCTTAATACCATCTGGGGTTCTTTAATGTGCGCCCAATGCATAGTACGTGGGCATTTTTCCATTTCGCCCCCATTGAAATGTGGCCATTTCGGTCGGGATTTGATCCCGCTTAATACTATCTGGATGCAGTGCTTAACTTGTCTCATTTCTGCAACAATTGCAGACCAAGAAAAACAAGTAATTTCTTAAGGAAATTAACAGTAGTTTCAACTGAAGCATCCACCACCAAGACAATGAAATGTGGAGAGTGGTTGTTGTCCTTAAGACCATAGACAGCATCACCAACCGTTTCACAGAGAAATTTTACCCGAGAAATTCTATCATTGCTTCAAATGATACGTACTTATATTCTGGACATACAACAGCTTCGTCGCCAGGCGTCGGCGCCAACAACCGCTTTCAACAACTCCTCCTGTCCGACTGAAAGTAATGTGTGCCCCGACTGGCCAGTGTGCCGTGACAACTGAGCCAACTTCCGGAAAAAGCAACCAAGCACTGCAGCTAAGCATATTAAGCTAAATGCACCACAAAATGCCAACTGTGTGAAATATGAATGTAAATGTGGCGGTGGTTCAGCAAAAAGAGTTATTTGTGCCAGCTTCAATTATCAAACCAACATAGCTATATAAAGTGCCCGCTGCCAAGGAACATTGTTCATTTTTCACAGGAAGCATAAGAGTGCCACTAATAGACTAATTTCACTTTGAGTCTCACTACAACACCGCTGCTGCAAAGCATGCCAGTAGCTGTAGTCCTTGGCGGGCTGAAAGTCAACTATGTTAAAAAGCATGTTGTGTTTGCACCACAACAAATCCACTTGAGATTGCAGCAGGGAGATCAAAAGGCGGGGACGGGAGAATGTGAAGGTTCTACTGTAGGAATTGGGGATGAGTAGATGCACCTCCTAACTTACCTCTAAAACTCAACGCAAACATTTACGGTCGCATTGTTCTTGGCATTCCCCGCAATGTTACCTCAAATCCAGGTACGGCAGAAAAACGGTGAGGACTATGGATGGCGCTGGTAGGGCCACTATGTATATGCACTGAGTGTGACGAGATTGGTCTGTTGGCTTTGCAGCCTGTGTGCTACATTGTTGCCTGAGCTGACATAGTAAGTAGTGGTGCCTTTGTGCACAGGATTGACTTCAATTCAATTTTTTAATTTGTTTGGTGTCGCATTTCATTGTACCGATATCCACCCACTGTTCAGGCGCATAGCCAAAGTGCTTTCATGCCAGGATGTGGCCTGCTAGGCCTAAAGTGTGCTGTGCAAAGACATCACTTTGGAATGAACTCGCACAACCCAGTCCAGCATTACTGGCTAGTCTGTAGCCTGACTTGGTGCTCTCCTTAGATGTCCCTTTAGTACCTTTCTTGCCAACTAGTGTGCAAGCACTAAACTGTATACAACATCCCAAAATACAATTTGCCACTAACAGTTGCCAATCTGTGTAATGTACTTACGCTTGAAACATCATTGTGTGCTCTAGAAAAAGTGCACAATGCACACTTTAACGCACTCTGGTTACAGATCTGTTTCTTCATTTACATTCTATGATTTTAACTTGCAATGTCTTTTTATTGCTTGGACTACATTGTGTATGCAACAGTAGCATGTTGCTTTCACTTCATTTTTTTCCCCCTTTTAGTCTTGTGCCTGTGCCCTTTTAGCATTATATATTTTAAGAATTTGTTAGCACCACATTGATTTTATGTACATAGAACTTGTTCATAGTTGTCATTTATTTTCGGTTGTGTTCATTAAACAATTTTGTTACTTTTGTACCTGCAAAACTACACCTTACAGATCAGAGTAATGCAACTCTTGCAAGTTGTGAATATGGTGTTGACAGAGTTGGAAGACTTGCAGAATCAGTATACTGCTGAATTGTAATATGTGATGGTAATAAAGCTTCTAAATAAAATCACTAGAGGCAACTCTGACACTATGGTGTCTTCAGGAGCTGCAGTACGTATGACAGTTCAGACAGCATTGTATTGATAGGCAGTGTATTGATTTGCTTAAACTTTGGCCTTCTGGTTTAGAATGGCTTTGCGAGTTTTCAAATGAATGATTTTCAACAAAATATTGCGTTGTAAGTACAACAATTCGCAATGATTATGTATGTGCACAGAGACATTGCCTTGCTGTGTTCAGAAAACTATGATTGTTCAGAACTTTGGTAAGATAACGCGCAATAAATAATGCCACATGCATGAAAGTTATACAAATCCTTGTACAAAACCCTCACTGAAATGTGGAGAGTGGTTCGGGCACCCTACAGTAGTTGGAACAATTGCAGCACAAGAGCTCCATCTTGTAATTTTTGTAGGAGACTCTGATTGTAGTGACTCGCTCCTTGCAAGAAACTTGTAGCCAGCTGGTTTCCTTTTTATTCAGGTTTGATCTGATTTTTTACATCTGTTCTGCTAAACACATGCACTTAATCATTCCTGCACGATATCCACCACAATGAAAGCTGTATAAATTATATCCAGTGCATTTGAGTAAAATGAAGGGCACAGAATTTGATTTGTTCGCAGTGTTCAATAGTCTGCACTTGGCATTTGTTAAATGGAGTGGTGATGAATGCACGCTTTTTGATAAGCTTTTGTATGGTGAAGGAAAGTGTGGTGAATGGTGCGTGAAGAGTGCAATGCTTTGTGTAGGATGTACAGCTCGACTAAATATGTGCAGGGTTGCTTTGTCGTACAGTATTGTAACATGCTCAAATATAGGTTGACTCTCCCTTGACCTTTTTTGAACACAAATTTCTCAACTGGGGAATTTGAAAACACTTTAAAGGGGAACAGCAACACTTTTAAAATGCAGGGAAAAAAACTTTGTTGACGTGCACACGAGCCAACTATTCCGCTGCGTACAGTGGGGAGCCCAAAATCATGCATCAAAAATCACTCGCGCTCACCTGCGATTTCGAGGTTCCCTCTATCATGCACTGCCTATGGCATCATAGACCTGAGTGACAGCCCATAGATGCCAGCCATCGGGCAATCGTTCGTGATAGTGAGCTACTCCAGAGCGAAAGATCATGCACACACGCACACCCCTTTATTATAGCAAATGTAGCAGCGGCAGTTGTTAATGTGTCACGTCCATCCCGTCACCATTCCTTTGCCGCTCTCCCACACCTTTTTCAGCAACCTTGAAGATTAGGACGACTGAAAGTTGAGCAAGTTGGTAGCGACTCGTGTTACTGAAAGGCAAAAGGTTACGCCAATGGTAGAAAAGAAAGAAAACACAAAACTTACTTGCGGATGCTCGAGGGAAGGCAGCACCAACCTGCCAATTGTAGGTACATGTGGGCACTAATGAAAGATTACTATTTAGGCATGACAATTCCTCTTTGTGGAAGGTAATCAAGGGCTGACTTAATGGTTTGCCATGTCTCATAAACTTGCCTAATTGAGGGTTGACAATGATATGCTGTGCCTCAATTGTAAGGTATACTTCGCTCTGAACAAGACTATACTGTTAGACGGTGTTCTACTGGTAGGGAATGTTTATGCTCAGTTAATCTCTGATTGATGCAAGACCTGTCTGCCCTACATAAAAACTTACCACAGCTAAAAGCTGATAGTCGGCATTTGTGTTGTCCTTTTTGTTACTTCTTGTGTATGTGTTTGCATGCCTGCCTTTCAGTATGTCAACCTTGAAGAGTGACCATAAGTGTCCCACAAAAAGAAAAAGAAGCAGTAGGCTATCAAGTTGCTACCAGTGCTACCCCAGTGGGGAGAAAGCGTGCTCTTATAAAAAATTTCCGTGGGAATATATTGATTGAAAGGGATCATCACTTACATTCTCGGTTTTGAAGAAAGGGTGTTGCATGACCCCTTTATTTTCGGTGTCACTGAGCATACCAAAGCAGGACAGTTCACTTCCCACTGTGAACTCTTTATTCAGGTGCAGAACACAGCAGGTCCAAAAGAGGCTGCGTTTTGTTTCCAATACACACAGAGGGTGATGTCATCAGGAAGCCGATTCCAGGAATTTCATAGAATGTTTTAGGCAGCTAAGGTAACAGCAATGCCTTTTCTGTCGATGCTTCAGGATCGGGCAGTAATGTGTTAAGATAAGTAATATGTCATGTTACAGTATTCCTGCCTTTTATATGAAAGCTATGGGCTGAATTATTTTTGTTTCTCTGTGGTTCAGTGCATCAAGAGTCGAGTCCTCATTTTCTCAACCCGTATTTGACAGTTTGTCGTGAGAGGAGCTGTTTGCAAGTTGCAACGATGCGGGGCCATATTCTTGAATGATCACTTTTGGCAACTTTTCACTTTTACCCACTGGATTGGCTCAGTAGCTATGGTGGCCTGGTATAGTGCATGAGGTCACAGTTGTAATTCTGCAGCTGCATTGTGGTGGACGCAGAATGCAGACACGCCCACTTACTTAAGCACATTTTTAAATTAAGTAATGTCATTAAAAGTAATGTAATGTCTTCCACTACAGCCCAGCTATTGCCTTGAACATCAATTGATATATAATGCACATACTTGCAAATGTTTCTACTTGTGGAGGTGTAAAATGCCTGACTAACAGCCTACTCCATCAGCCTACTCAATATGGTATGAAAATACCTTGCAGAACTTCTCCCATTTGCTTTCATTCATTTATTACACCTGCTTCTTGCAGCTGCAACCACTTTTTCACAGGTGGTGTAGCCAAAAGTCAACATTCCGAGATAGGGCCCCCATTTTTGTGGCATAAGCATGATAATAATGGTGATATGTCCTATAGCATGACAAGTCTTTCAGCGTGAAGGAACACCGGTGCCTGCTCTGTTGTGTGTGTAAAATTCTAAGGCTTTTGCATCAGCTGTGCAGATGTTGCTTTTATTGTTGCATAACTATAAGTGATGTCTGTAGAATGTGTTGTGAAGGAAAGCACAATGTTTCTATTATGCGATTGTAGCACTTGTGTCTGTAGCCATTTTACAACTAGCATAGCAAAGCATCTGATATGGCAGCCCAAGAAGACTTTGAAGCTGTTTAACTGACATTAAAATGAACATGGTCTGACAAAATGTATTACTGTGTTTTTCAAGAGTGTTAGCACTGCTAGCCATTTGTTGAGCACCAAACCCAGAAACTTCACAGTTTACTCGTTAGATTCCAGACTGCTGGTCGCAATGCCACCTTGCAGTTTTAATGAAAGCTTCTAGAAACTTAGTTTCATCAAAGTCAAGGACAATTTGATATTTGGGTGCAAATAGCATTTTTACAAGCAATGTTTTCAATTGGAATTCTTTTTGTGCAAGTTGCGGTCAGTAACATGTACCCATCTTGGAGCCTTGCACGATCAGTCAATGATAGTGAAACCTAAGCTCTACACACCTTTTTGCCACTCAATGCCTCCCAGCCAGAAGGGGACACTTTGCGTAGGTGATAAAATTTGTTTGAGCATTGCCATAGTCTGATAACGGGCTGCAACACACAGAACTGCGCAGTATATTGTTGTCAAACACTCAACAGTCCCTTCCTGCACCTACATGTGTGCAAGAAAGTGCACAGATTAACAATCGTCAAGTCATTTCAAGCTGAATTTATTTCACGAAAACTACTAGCATGGCGAATGAACACTTCAATTTAAATAAGTACAACAAAAGATCAACGTGACCAAACAATCTACAGCAAGAAATACTAATAAAGAAATATTTCATCATTGCAGATTTGATAAGGAACAACTATGCACCGAGCCTGCTTGTTAAAAGGTAATACAAATTCAACAATTATTGTCACCAGTTGCAATGTAAAAACCCAATTACGACAAAAAATTAAAAGGGTGTTGGTTTCCTTTTGAGATGCGACTAAAATGTTGATGCCTTCCATACGATACTTCCAGCAAAGTTCCAAGTATCACTGATGACTGACTCGAGAATAGAGGCGGGGGCCATAGTCTTAAAGCCGAACACAACAGTGTGTAAAATTGACGCGAGTCACCTACAGCCTCCTTGATGTAGATGTAACTGTGATCCAATCTATAAGGGCTGCACCTGAAGGCCTACTGTGGTACCTTGTGTAAGGATGAACTCGACGCCCTAATCTGGTGGTGAAGGCCTGTCTTCACTTGGTGACTTGGTGCATCGCATGTGCCAAGTAGTCCACGTTGTTGGAAGAGATGCCTGCCACTGAGATTCGGCCGTCTTTGGTCAGGTACACGCTGAACTCCTTGATGAGCCGCGCTACTTGCTCTTGCGTCATGCCGGTGAAACAGAACATGCCGATCTGGTCGGTGATGTGCTGCCAGTTCTTCGTGGAGCCCTCTCGCTTGAGACCGTCGCGCAGCCGCGTTCGCATGCCGATGATGCGATCCGCCATGCCCTTTACGTCCTTGAGCCACTGCTGGCGGAGTTCGGGGTCGGTCAAAATCAGGTGCGCAAGGCGAGCGCCGTGGATGGGCGGGTTCGAGTAGGTGGGTCGAACAATGATCTTGATCTGCGACATGACACGGTCCGCCTCCTCCTTGGAGCCGCAGACCATCGTGAATGCGCCTACGCGCTCGCCGTACAGGCCCATGTTCTTGGCGAAAGACTGGGAGACGGCAAAGCCGTGGCCGTCCTCCGCGAAAAGCCGTACGGCCGCCGCGTCACGGTCGATGTCTCCGGTGGCGAATCCCTGGTACGCCATGTCCAGGAACGGAAACAGGCGGCGGCTCTTGATCACTTTCGATATTTCCTTCCACTGCTCAAGTTTCGGATCTACGCCGGTCGGGTTATGCGCGCACGCGTGAAGAAGTATGACGGATTCCTCGGGTATCTTGGCGATATCTTGCAGCGCGCCGCTGAAATCGAATCCGCAAGTCTGGGGGTCGTAGTAGCGGTACTGCTTAACAGTCAGCCCGCCACGCTTAAAGAGCGGTACGTGGTTGCCCCATGTAGGAGTGGGCATGTAGATCTCGCGGTTGCCCTTGAAGAACTGGCCCAAGAAGAAAGCGCCGATCGTGAGCGAGCCCGTTCCGGAAATGCCCTGAACAGTGGTGTTTCGCTTGCTCTTGATGACTTCGCTGTCCTCGCCGAAAGCCAGCTGCGCGGCGGCATTGCAGAACTCGGACATACCGCCAATGGGCAGGTACTCTTTGTCCAGCTTCTTTGACATAATGATCTCCTCGGCTTTGCGCACGCTGGGCAGGACGTACGGTTTTCCGGTGTCGTCGCGGTATGCCCCGACGCCCAGGTTCATCTTCTTCGGGTTTGTGTCTTTCTTGAAGGCTTCTGTAACTCCCAGAATCGGGTCGGGAGGGCCCATTTCGACGTGCGACCACCACGAGCAAGCGCGCGCGCACGTTACGCCGTAAGCGCTTTTCGGCAGCGAACCGAACAACGAGCTCTTCAGAGCGTTGGCCATTTCAGCGCGCGCTCAGGTACGGTAAACTGTCAAACACGAGAGAGGTCAAAAAGGACGGAATTGTAGCAGCGCCGGCCGGGGAGCCGAAATAATATCACCGGTGAGCCGGAGAGGTTCACGCACTCTGGTGTTGCCAACGGGATCGACGGGATCGAGAAGAAGCGCAGAAACTGGCCGCCACGCCGGCGTGGCGGCGTGGCACATTTGTCATTTTGCTCGCTAGAGGACGACACCAAAAAACAGGTCACGCAGTTCAAATGGCGGGTCATTTACCTTAACCATAATTGTGACCGCTTTCACTGAAAAATGTACCTTTTATTTTTCACCACCACTGAACTCGGGACGTAACCACAAGTCGCATCGGCTCGTGAAAGATATATTCTCCGCACCATCCTTGTGTTTGGTTATCTGCTTTTATCATGCGCCCTCCTTTCTGTTTGACATTCTCGGCTCCACCTGCTCAGATTTTGCTGTTAGCCTTCCTTATGGCACCACTAACATGTTTGGCGTTAAAATCAGGCAGGCCAGTGCAACTTGTTGCTTCAACGTAAGAGCCGCGACGACAAAATACCAGAAAGCGGCGGCATGCGGCGGCCCATGGGCGGCCCGAAAGGCCGCTGTATTTGGCCGCTGTACGGGCCAGAGTGCATAAGGCTATTGTCTATGGATGTGGCAAAGGGCCTTGACCATGCTCTACGAGTAATTATAGTCAAACTTCGGTTTCACACAACTCGCATTTTAACGAAGGCGGACGTACTGCATGCGATACGCTTGCGCCAGCGTCAGCGCGAAACTTGCACGCAGCCTGCACACCGCGAGCATTCAGCCTTTCTGGCATTTATAACTTGCAGGGGAAAAATGAAGTTTAGTAGTGACAGTGCGAGCGAGCCAGTTTTTTCTTCGTCAAATGTTTGGCAGTTGTGGATGGGACCGGTGTTTGTCTGCTTTATGCCCGTGTCAGCTGGTGCTTTACTACGAAAATGTATATATATACCAACTTGCCCAGGCTTCAGTTCATTTGCAGTATATTCAAGCTCTTATATTTGTGCTACAGCTTATGCAGTGCTGAATAAAATGGGGTCACGAGGGCCCAGGAGTCATCATAGACTGCGGTAGAAATGAAAACGCGCCTGCCACGCCAAGTTCTTGACACATTACAATTTGTCTTCCCTGGTGAGCTGGCATATTTTTTTGCATCGGTTTACATGGACGCGGACGTCGGGTAACGAAGCACTTTCATACTTGGCAAATTTTAATTCAGCACTAATTTGTAATTTCTTCAGCTGGTTATTTGCTATAGCAGACAGCTCAAGCCTAAAGTATTTTCAGGTTTTAACTAGAAACATCACACCCTACTATTGCAATATTATATCAATCCCCAACACCTTTATCAACCTCTTTATCAAATGTGAAGTAGCAATTCATACTGCCACGGTATTTTTGGGGAACTAAGGAGACAGCTTGACGATGCCACTAGCAACACATCTGACACAGATTACCATGTCTCCTGTGGTGGCTTCCATGGTAATGATAAAGTAGACGTGCTCAAGTTTATGAAGCACATTTGTTCATGCAGATGGCAAATCTTTACTTACAGAAAAAGGCCTATGAAAAGAGAAATACAGAAATGCGGAATATTCCTTATTTTCGTACTGATTATGGCTTTCAAATGCTTTGGTATACGCTTTCATGTATTCTAAATCGTTACAACAGCAAAGGAATATATGTCTCATATAAGTGTAGCAGAATTAGTGACTTTTTGTTGTTTAAACTATGTAGAAAGCAACAATAGCTTGATTTTGGCAAATTGGTGCATACTTAGTAATGTATGCACAGCACAATAATTTCACATTGCAACAAGCTTTCTTTCCAGTCTCTTTGATAGTCCTTCCCAAAAATTGTTGCACTGTACCTACGTTATTATGTAGTAATTTATTTAAGAACAGCAGAAATAGTCGCTCTTGTTGAAACTATAGGTAGTGTATTATCTAAGTGCAGAAGATTGCTGCTGCTTTTTTTGTTGCAAAACCTATGTTTAGCAGTTTTCTTTTGGGGCTTGATCTTGTCTAATTAATACAGTGCTGTGGTTTTGTGCTGTCACTGTTGACAAAGAGGGCGAAGGATCCCTCAAGCCATCATTTGAATGGCTTCTCCCTCTGCCTTGTGTTACACTGTACTGTGACGAAGCAAATAAATAAATATTTGTTACTCCTCACTGCCAGCAAATCTTCACTCTCAACATATGAATTAACTTATACATAGAGTTCTAGCACCCCTGCTCCCAGGATTTAAGTCTTCTGAAGGTGTCCCGTGGTTGGTGACTTGACTTGGTTATAATACCAGTTGTGCAGAGATAAAATTTCAGCTGAAGTTTTCTTCAGCACTTGGTCTACTACATGGCAGTATGGACCAATAGGTGATGTCTCAATCTACACCCCAGCGACGGCTTTCTCCGGGTAGCAGAAACCACTCTCAAAGGCTGTGCTTTTGCTGGCTGCATGCGCCAGAAGCAATTTCAGGACCAGAAACAACTCGTAGACATCATGTTTCGAACGCCGCCTGTACAGGCACCCTCCCCATGGCAAATGTCACTTGCCAGGGCTTTCGTTTCCAATGCACCTATTGCCAATACAGATCAAACTTATACCAAATCCAAAACAAGAAACAAGCAAGCCAACAAGCAGACTTGGCTCGTGCCAATAAGCTGTGCCTGGTATCCAAAGTTGCAGGACTGCATGCCCGTTCATCACTTACAGTGCCCGATACTGTAGCTTAGTGTACGAGATTCATCCACATAAACCGGCAGGGCCAAAATTAACACGCCCCAATTGCTTTGTCTTCTGAATTCTGTGCCATGCTACCAGAACTGAACATGTACTTGCCTAACCAGGTGTGTTAAACGCTTACATTTAACCTTTGCTAGAATTTTTCTACCAGAACTACAATGGAAGCTTAGCGAAAAAGAATGTCGCTTTACAGTCAACTCCTGTCAGTTTTACCCTTGAAGGTCCATAAGGTTTAGTCGAATTATCGAAAAGGTTGAATGAACGAAACAGCAGCAAAATGAATGAATTTAAATCTTTTTTTATTGCTTGAAGTAGGCTGTAATATCCTTTTGCTTTTTTCTGATGAAGCGCGACCTAACCAGCATGTGGCGAAGAGCACAGATATGTTTAAATGCTGCATCAGCATTGGACTAAATAGAAATATTAAGTTTGGAAAAGAAAAATCAGAACAGCGTCACGCATAGGCAAGTAGGAACGCCATGTGCCGACTTTTGTGTTCTCAAGCTTTTAGTAGCTGCTGCATGCACAAGGAGGTACTGGTGGAGATTGAATTAAGTGGCATGCCTTTGCATTTGAGCTAAAGTAGCTTTCCTTCCATAGCAATGTATGGCTTTTCGCTGAGACATAGCAGTGCATTTGAATGAAGTGAAATCTTGAATTAAACAAGACCAAATTAACAGGAGTCAACTGTAATTGCACATTTTCTCGCTGCATGTCCACTGAATTGGGAGGCGAGGGAACCTTTAAGACTACACATACAGCAGAGGCTGGCTAGTGATATCGTAAATTTGGTTAGGAAAGGGCAACGGTGCTCTTGATGCTGTTGATGCTGTGCATACTCTGGCAAGGACACCTCTTAGCTTATTTGCAGATAAAGGGCTGCCACAACAAAATATTTGAATGCAGGACTACAATATGTGCAGTTTTGGGACAATATGCCCTCTATTATGCTAGAAGGATATGTGCTTTCTGTCAGGATCTGTTATTTAAACCTAGCTCTTACAGCTGGGATACTGAAAAAGAAATAAAAATTTTCAAAATTCTTTTAGGATAAGAGAACTGTTCGGGCTGTTTAGCTTGCTAAATCAGGTGATCTGGTGACAATCACACTGGCTAGTAATAACTTTCTTCAGTGATAACTTGTGGCATATTCTGTATTTAATTATGAACATTCTAAAACATACTGAAATGTGCACTTATGTGTTACTTGGTGTATAAATCATCCCAACAGCAGGACCTTTGCGGATGACATACAAACACTGCAACATTCATATTCTGCGCAGTTATACACTCAGGATTTCTAAGCATATTCTCTTCCTCAAACTGTGTGAAGCTGGTTAGAGGGAAAAACCTGAGCTGACACAAGGGTGTACAGATTTATTGCAACTGCTACATGCATAGTTGATGAGTCCACAGTAACATGCGCTTTAATCATGTGTACAAAGAGTTGATGATGTCTTATATGCGTAATGTACAATTGTACAATGTAATGTGCAGTTATGTTGTGGAGCAGTAGACTTGAAACAGAGCATGAATGAGATGACAGTGCAAAAAGGAGGAGAAAGCTTGTCTCTATGATGATGTGAATGGCTGTCATTGGCATTCAACCATGGTTTTTTAGGCTGCACAAATTTATTAAATGTTACCTGCAGCAGGTAGTGCAATTCTACTACATCAGCTGAATTACTGCATTCAACTATAGGCTGATCTTTTTTTTTTTTTTCTTCAAAGAATGCTACACATGACTAAAGGGGTCTACCTATAATCATCACTAAACAAGGCCATCTTGTAATCATGATCAAAGACACCAAATGCCCATAGGTGTACTAACCCCTCACCACCACAAAATCCAGTCTATGACCGACGAGACGCATAGCTTGGATGATGGTGCTGCCTCTGATTTTGACCACTGAAGTTCAAGGTATGCCTTCAAGCCGTCATCAATTCTCTTAAAAATGAGGGTCAACCTCCATTTCTGGAATTGTCAGATACTATATTCAAATAACGCTTGTTTTTTTTACCAGCATGGGGCTGTGAATGTAGAGAGGTCAACCTATAATCATAACACTACCTGCTGCATGTTATGAAAAATTTGTATAGCCTAAAAAAATCCTAGCACATTAACTGCATCTATATTACGTGCAGGTTCATTTGGCCAGCAGTGCAGACATTCGGTGGTACCGTGAACAGTGTAACGGTTGTCCTAGCAGGACCCCGAAGCAACCAAGTGGTGCGCGACCACCTGCACAATCCTTCGTGGCTGCTTCACCGCACCATGGAAATGCCAGTTGCGAAAGGGGACACGCCTCAAAGCAGAACACTGGCTTGCCATTTCGCTTGCAGGCAGCAGCTGTCGTGAAGGGCCACACCACAGCCTTGCTGCAAGTATCCATCCCTCATTGTTTCTGCAGACCCGAAAGGCATAGCAGCGCATGGATACGGATAGGCACTTGTCGCAGCTGGCACACATTCACCACATGCTGGGGCAGCACCTGTTTGCTGGCCGAGCCCAAGAGTGGAAGTGTTCTCTTCACCATACTGGGAGTGTAGTCAGCTAGGCCATGCAACAATCTCCACCTTCACATGAGTAACGAGGGCACTGGCTTCTTTCCGGGCCACGCTTCCTTGGCATACTTCTTTTTCTTGGGCTCTGGTGGTAGGTTGGCGTCCGCTGTGGCTGGGTGTGCCGTTACCACCGGCGCAGCAGGGTTCACAAGGGGAGCACTGGCTGGTTCGATCTCTGGTGCAGGGTTGGGCAGATGAAGTCCGAGCTTGGCCGAGAGCATTGGTGAGAAGATCGTACTCAAGTGGGAGACATGCACGGACTCGGGTTTTGAGAAGGGGTGCATGTGGCTCGACTTGTCGGAGTCGGGCAGTAGGGTGCTCAGCGGGTCGCCAGTGTCCATCTTAGCCTTCTGCATGCAATGGTAATGATGCGTGTCATCATGTGTTCAACTGGCACTGTGCAAGCAAGGCAGTTAGGCCAATGTTTCGCAAGACCTGTCTGCTGAGATGGCCATCTGATGCACAGCATGTGGGACTCTACCTTTTTCGGGATGACTGCAGTGTGGACCAAGTTCCGGAACCTTCCTATGGATGGGTCCACATCCTCTGCAACAAGAGCAGCAGCAGCCATGTCAGGTACTGCAAGTGAACCACTAGACGCGCAGCATCAACTGATCAGGTAACTACCGTCAACCAAAATATCCAACAGGTAAAAGCTTGGACTTCAACAGGTGTCAACTTAGTTTGCACTGTAGCCATAAAGGGCTCGCAATGCACTTACAAGTAAGTTCAATAATGACACTAAAGACATAGTGAGGTGGCAGAACGTTAAGGCCCTGAAACACATGAGGGGAGAGCTGGAAGAGCCCGCAACAGTACATGAATGTAGTGTAGGAGATACACAAGTGAAAAAGAAAGCAATACCATACAGTCACATATTCAAGGTTTGGAGTACAACACTATATAATCATAATGGTAATCCAGTTCATTTGCATTGCTACTCTTCCTTACCGCAATACAAGGACAAAAAGGAACAACGAGAGAACACCGACTTCTGCCGCGTTTGACGTGACTTCTGAAGTGAGGTGTTTCGGTAGTAATGGCGAGATATTTCTTTTTCTTGTTGCAATGCTTGCACCCAATAATTAACCTGTGCATGTAATTCAAGCAAGTGATACAATATTTCAAATGAAGAAACATAGCACGACTGACTGAATGATGAATATTTAATTACTATGTAATCATGATGGATCACTATATAAAAGGCAGTCATTCACCCACCTTGACTTGCTTTCTATGCAGTGTCCTGGACATTGGCATAAAATTATGTAAATTTCACACATTTATCAACAGTCGATCGTAATTCGTGACTGAAGGGAATATGGGTGGAGCTCAACAATTTTGACCTATTGTGGAAGGCTAATGGCAGATTTGGAATAAGAATGGGTTGGAATAGCTTTACATTATCTCAGCCCTGGTATTAAAGACGTGAAGTTTTGCTAGCTTTTCGTGCTGCATCACTCATATTACAATATAAAATTTTGTGCAGAGGCTGCTCTCCATCTACAATATCCTCGTGTCTAATTATTATTGCCTTTTACTGCCAGAAATCAAGCAATGCCAGCTTTCCCAATTTTCCTTCCTCCCTTTGAGTTTGTCACCTTTTGCTGATAAATGACACGCTTTGCACAAAAGGAAAACATCAGAACTTGCTTGTGCATTCCTTGGCACTACTGACTGCTATTCTTACACCTGGAGTGCCCGAACCAGGAATGTCACATTCTTGCACAGTGAATAGCCACCAGACAATCTGTTTCTAACACCTGTGTCACGCGGGCACATTTCGAAACGCAACAACTCTATCGACTCAAAGGAGTTGTCATGCTGCTACACGGCACTTTTGAAAGGCTGTTGAGTTGTTCAGGCGTTTCTCACAAAGTTGTGTGGCGCTGCGGATCTTTATTTTCGTTTTCATGTCACGTAAAGTTAAACAACATTAAAACCACTTAAAAGCGCTATGGCGGCACTATGACGGCAGGCGGCAGCACATGCAGTAGTGGGAGAGTGTGCTAGACAACATGGAGGAAGGAATGAACACAAGCACATCGCTGTCGTCGAGAGTATGTGCAGTTCACACACATCAAGCGACAAAAATACTTTATTGAATAATTAGTAACATTCATATATAGTATTTTTGGAGCATTTTTGTTTGATTTGTTCTTTCTAACCGTGGGTACGAGCACACTATGAATGAGCGGGCATGTTCGCGCTGTTTCTGCTTCCGTTGCTCAAAGGCCATCACATGGCCATCGAGAATTCGATAGAGTTGTAGGGTGCTCCGTTGACTCGATAGACTATCGACTCGGCAGCCTTTGAAACCGCATGTGTAGCAGCTCGAGCTTGACCTTTGAGTCAACTGACTATTGGCTGGAAGGCCTTCCACATGCCCGTGTGACACGGGTATAAAACTGTCGAAAAAAGGTATTTCTCTTATTCGAGTCTGTAAGCACAGAAAATGAGGACTACAAACCGCATTTGTTTTTGCCCTATTGCTACAGTCAAACAGTCATCCTTTTAACCATACAACGCAGAGTTATACTGGTGTCACACCGTCACTTTTGATTGTGATCGGGCCTAATCGGAATATAATTTCTCTATTGTTTTTGCATTTTCCAGGCAAGCTGAGCGCAGAAGCAAATCATGATCAGCAAATTCGATCTGGATTGGCCTCGGTCGCGATCGAGTGCTCGTGCGATACCCATAATAGTGCACTTACACAGTTAAAGTTTGTGTCATACACATGGTTATGCCCCACCAACTGGCATCACTAGAATGCTCATGAGCTTACCTGGATTGATGACATCCTCCTCCTCGTTGAACTTAACACTGAGGTTCTTCTGCTTCCTGTTTGGAGGTTTCAGTTCTTCATCAGGGATACCAAGCATGGTTATCCTTCGGTTGTGGGCAGTGTTGTACTCGGTCAGGTTCTGAAACAATGGAGCACACAGCTTGTAATCGGACTCCCTGCCCATCTCAATGGATTCTCGAATGACAGTGTTAATGTGACACTAAAGACGAATATTAAGCTAAGGATTGTCAAAATTACAATTGGGAAGTACCAAAGAGATCAATTTTACAAACAGTGGAGGCTCAAGTACACCACTGCCTTCCAACTTTCACTGGTGAGAGTGAAAAAGCTGGTATAATGTAAGGATTTCTTTTACTTGATTCTATCTCTTTCTTTTATTCACCATTCACATTCAGCTGATCCTGGTGATAATATGGGTGGAGTGGCACTCAGACCACCGATGAAGTGCAAACAGGAATAACACTGGAATAGAATCATTGTTATTTCTGCCCTGCTTTTTACCTTATACCCTTGAATGATTTGCCACTTGTAAAAGCACAGGCAGCTCGAATCTTACATCAAGCTCGGTCTCAGTCTCGGGGAGACCCAGAAGGCCACCCTCCACTTCATCCGTCACAGTCGAATCGTCACCTTGCCGTGTGGCCACCTTCTGGGGCCGCTCGCGCAGGATGTAGAGGCGAGTGGACGCACCAAAGTGAAACTTGCTGTCTACAGGCAGCTGGGTGGGTTTGTGCTGCTCCAGACGAATGGTGCCAATGAACGTTCCATGTGCTGAAACAGACAGACATGCTCACATCCCAAGCTGACTTTTTGCCAGGACAGACAAGGACAGTGATTCCGAATGACAATGCTGATGCAATCATATCATGAGAAGCCAACAAACACTGACACCAAGGACAACATAGGGGAAATTACTTGTGCTTAATAAACGAAATAAACAAACAATAAATTAATGGAAATGAAAGTGAATGAAAAAACAACTTGCCGCAGGTGGGGAACGATGCCACAACCTTCGCGTTTCGTGTGCGATGCTCTACCAATTGAGCTAGCTACTCTGGCACCGTTTCCCCGTCCACTTTCTTAAGTATTTATGTTTCCTTGTAGAACCCTGGGAGTGTTAGCCAGTGCCACCACTCACAGACCTTGGCAGCGGACGTGGAACATCCTTTTTGCCGCAGGTGTCACGAGAATGTGATCTTTTTTTGGGGGGGTGAAGGCAACTGGTCAATAAACCCACAAATGCTACCTGGAGGCATCAATGTTGCCGAATTCGAGACCCTCATTATGTATAAACGAGAAGAAAGGGGGTTAACCGAGGGGCCCGATTTTGATTAGTCATATCATGAGACGCCAAGAAACACTGACACCAAGGACGACATAGGGGAAATTACTTGTGCTTCATGAAATGAAGGTTGTGGGATTGTTCCCCAATTGTTTTTTCATCCACTTTCATTTTCATCAATTTATCATTTGTTTATTTCATTTATTAAGCACATGTAATTTCCTCCATGTTGTCCTTGGTGTCAGTGTTTGTTGGCTTCTCATGATATGACTACTAAAAATCGGGCCCCTCTGTTAACCCCTTTTCTTAACGCTGATGCGAGTAACGGCCAGCAAGTTCATTATGTTAAAAACACTTGCATGGCTACCTTTAACTGATTGACATGTGGAAAGGTATGTCATTGTGTAATTCACATAGCAGCCCAGACAGTGTGCACAGAGACATGTACTTACTGCTTCCCAGGTCAACCAGAAATGCCCTCTGCAGGTGTTTGTGGTAGACGAGTGCAGCGTGGACACGAGAACATGACTGGTGGTCGATAATAAAGTCGTTCAGATCTGGGTTCCGTCCGAACAAGTAGCACTTTTTCTCATCTATCATGAGTTTCTGAAAACGTGATACGGAGAATATACACTTTTCTACGGGACAGAAAAAAAAAAAAAAAAAACCGCCCCACTACTTCAGAATGCAACAGGCACAGTAAGAATCAATGTGCTGACATCGCGGTGTGTGCATCTCTCAACTAACGAGGATGGCCAGGCCGCACACAAACCAGAGCACGTATAACACAAGTGCCACAACTTGTGTGCTGCCTGTAACCATACACAAGTCGTGCACGTTCGAAATGCCTCTGCACGAAAAGTGAGCAAAATTTGCTGCGCAGCGCAAGGCGGGCTGGATTCGTTAAAACTTAAACGCAGGCCACACTCGTTTATAGTATGTGTGCAGCTACATGCAGGACGGTTTCGAAAGCCCGCGCACACCCAATAAAATAAGCCGTTTTTGGCGCCGGCAGCGCGTCCTCACCTGTATAAGCTTCTCGCCTTTCAATACGTCAAGATGTAAGCCGACAGGAGGCTTTCCAGCCCTGCAAACGACAGGCAGTTCATACAACAGAGCTTACCACGGTAACCACACACAGCAAAGACGAAAATAGAAGCCTGAAACGCAAGATATTGACACCGTGCCACTTAGCCACGACTTGGCCACATGCCCTCAAAATGCGATCAACACTACAAAACTGGATAATGTGTACCATTACGAGAGTAGCTTAAGCTAGATGCCTAGCAAAATTATTTCTGAGGCTCTAAATGACTGCCAAAGAAGTTTATAGCGTAAAAAATGTGACCTCACCAAGACGGCACATCGTAGTGATTCGCCATCTTACATTTTGATCATCGTTGCCCGCAGACGTTTTTGAAGTCGCGCCAGGTCACGCCTTCTTGAATTAACACAATTGTGCGCAAAACTAATGCCCAAATACTTTTAATTATTGTAATTATAAAGACTAAAAGTTCTGTGTGCAAACATTAAAATTATATTTATTTGCATAATAAACTTGATTGTTGAATGCCCAAAAAATGCGCATTCAAGCTTCAGAAATTGTGTTTAGTTGTTGTGAAAAATTTTTATGCTAAGTACTTTTAATATGTTGCGAGTTTGACAATTTTAAGGAATTTGAGTTAACGTTACTTTCAGTGACGTCAGTATGACGTCTCGTAGCATGCGCATTGGGGGTGTGTTATGCGCGCGTTAGGACAACAAACAAAACAAATAAAATATACTGAAACGGTGTGGTGCATCTGCTGTTTTCGTACATATTTGTGTGTAGCCGCGAGGATATCGAAATAGCCTAACTGTGCTGGTATACGGAAATATGAAGAGACGGAATGCCGAGTGCGGGAAAATCAGACGACCCGGCAAGCGAGCAAAAATAACTGAAGGCATTTACGGCAGGTAAGATCCTAAAACCATTGCTTAACTATAGGCCTAATGGCGCTCAATACGGCGCGTCTTTCCACGGTTACGTGAAGCTTGGACGACGATAAAGTACACGCACCGGGCATTGTCTGAGTCGTCTCGAAGTGCCCGGAACAAATTGCGGAAGCCTAAACAGTCGCAAGCCTTGAAACCGGGCTGCCGAGCGGCGCGCACGCATGTGGCTGAAGCCGCAATTGCGTGCCGTGAGTCTGCTAGCTGCGAGTGGTCGCGGCGCTAAACGTCCGCGATGCAGACAGTAAAATGAGTTTTCCACGACAACTTTGCATCGGGATCGAGTTTGTCGGAGACGCGACATTGGGACGTAACAAAAACGCGCGTCTCCTGCTTGATGTAGTTACCGGGGCACGCCGCGAGTGGTACTCGCAAGAAAAAAAAAATGCTCCCTTCGTGTCCGCTCAGTTGTTCGCCACACACTTTCTTTTATTTCTCCCGCGCATGAAGCGGCTGTCGCAAACATTCCGACTTGGCGGAAAGCGGTTTATTCCTTGTGTGCAGGGTGAAAAAGTTGCCTAACGCAGATGTAAACAGAAGAACGTGCTCCGACCGAACCGCACGGAGAACGTGGTTCGTGCGTCGGCGGGACAGCTGCCGTTACGCAGGTCCTTTATTTGGAAACGTGTGTGTTCGCATCTGAAAATACTTGCATATTCTCATTAAAGGAACTCTGTTGTGACAGGAGCACTTCGCTTTCGGAGCTCTGGCGTGGTAGCTTCCGCGGCGCTGGCCGATACCCGCAGGGGTGTCCTGATAAGAACGGAGAGGTATCCGCTTTCAAAACAGCTGCGCGGCGCGCTTCGACAACCGGAAGAACGGCCTTACCGTAACGAACCGAGTGGCATAAGTAATTGCCTCTTTGACGTGTGGATCAATAGCGTTCTGTGGTTCGTGGTGGGCGATGCTGTTGATGTCACGCAATGCTGTAGAAACGGGATATTGAGTTTCTACGATTCGCAAACAGCGGGTTCACTAATATGTGTCTGGTTTGCTGTGGAGTAAGGGCTTCGATACTATTATAGCTGAACCATTGTGCGACAGTTGTTTCGAGTTTTGAAAGTGTTCTGGCCGGCACATTCCGTGCAATTTATGAGCACGCTGCAATGAATAGTGTACGAATAGCCGGTTCTCCATTTCGCAATCTATGATATCGACATATAGCAAACACCAGCATCTGACGAGCCACATTTTGCTACTGGCAGCCTTTGAATGGAGGTTTAAAATTGTGAGGCTGTTGTGTGCACTTACATGGTACTCTTGCAGCATGCCAACTGTGTTCATATCACAATTGCAGAAAGCTTTCACATATTTCCACAAGGCCCTTCGTGCTCAGGCACCCCGAGCATGCTTATATATATTCACACAAGCGCGCACACGTTACTGCAGCACTTAAAATGAGCTCGATGGCATGATACTGTCTGTGCAAGTCTTCATTATATGCTGCATTGTTTATGCACCACTGATATCTTGATATTGCTTAACATAACCTTCAGGAAAAAAGCCCTTTGTGTGTTCACTTACATCTTTCATTCATCAACTAACAGTGTATTTACCTTGTGCAATTATTTGTGTGCGCCTTTGTTGCTTTAGAAGTAGTGTGAAATAATTTTGTTGGCATTGTGTTTGGCACATAATGTAGCACCTTGTGATAGAAAGGAAAGCGAGGAACTTCATTAGTGCCCTAATTCCTTGTCTAGATTTTAAATTTAAATATCTGTTCATGCTCAGATGATTGGGCTTTTTCAGTCTGTATTTAAGTCAGTTAATGAAGTTAAAAAGATAAAATGCCATTCAGCCACTAAGTCCACTGAAATTGTAGGCTAGTCATCAAGTGTTGATGAAACCAGTGCAGTGTACAAATATTCATTTTTGTGTGTGAATAATACAAAGAGAGAAAGGAAATCCCAGGCCATATTGTTTCATGTGCTGGAATTTACTTTCTTTAGTAATTGAGTAAATTGATTGGCCTGGCGAGTAATAACATATAAATCATATTAATAACATCATTAATAATCAGTAATAACATATTAACCCATTGCACTATGACAGAAGTGTTTCTTTTACCATGCCTGTCAGGGTAGTAATGCCCAACAAGTGACTTGACTTTTATCTTTAAAAGCAACTCAAAACAGATGGAAAATTTTGTAAAAATTTTGCTGTTTTATATAATAAAAGCTGTAATTTTGCACTGTATTTTCATATATTATTTTAGGTTGGCTTAATTTGTTAGAAACAGTGACGAAATGCATTTTGAAACTGGATGTCATAATTAATTACACTGGTGAGAATGCTGCACCAATCTGCGCCAACTCAAATTTGCAGTCCCTACTGCTCGAACATTGTTTTTTTTTTTTTTTTTGCACCTATGTTGCGCCACTTCTGCACCACAGTGTAGTTTCAGCGGTGTGAAAATTGGGAAGCTACCATGCAATACAAAAACTGTATGGCCATTGCATTCATTGGCCGCAGTTACAGCCAGCAATACTGGAGCTGTGACAGGTGACAGAATTGAATTGATTCCTATTTTTATATGCAAACTGTGAGGCATGCATGAGGATACAATGAGTTGGGTGGCCATGCTACTTTGCGATGGCATGATCAACCTAGTTGTTTTACGCATCGAGGGCTGATGCGTAATGGTTCTTTTAAAGAAAAAAAGGTGATCAGTGTACACTGCACTTATTCGTGTTGCTTGCTTGCAACTTTATTAGTTGCACTGTATTACTTCTTTCTTTCAAAAGAATTTAGCATTACAGCCAAACGCGTGGTGATTGGGTATGCTCTTTGTCACCACAGTTCACGCTCCTTGTCAACTACGTCTTTGGTAATATATGTGCCTTTGGTAAAGCTTCTGGTGTAAAAGTTGAACGCAAACGGGCAAGTACTCCATTCAGCCCTATACGCCTTTCTTGCGAGTGCGCATCAGTGGCGGAATAAAGGACATGCTCTCATCGTCCTGATATGGCTCACAAAACACAATTAAAATGAGCGGAATATCAAACCTACGAAGTGATCCTTCCTTAATGGGAAAATAAAAGGAAACAAATTTCAGCTGCACTAGTGAATCACTTATATATATAGCCCCTCTTACCGTGAGAACAGCTAGAATGAAAGACAAGTGGCAAGCCTGCCTTGGATTTTGCGCCCCAGCTCACCATGATGTCATAGATTCTGATGGCGACTGCTCAGCCTCAGATAGCTTTTCTTCGTTGTAGTTGCACTACATTTCATCCTAGAAAAGTGGAAGACTACTTAGCAAGTTTCAAGAGCTTTCACAGGTCCACAATGGGCCAAGTACGAAAAAGCACTTTGAAATCTGTCAAGTCAAGCTAGCGCTGGTATTGTGGAGCAAGGTTTATTGAGGCCTGTGACCTTCATTTGCTGTTCTAATAATCTACTTAATACCAAAAAGTTGAAGAGTGTTTCTGTTTATGGTGTGCCTTTAATGTTCCTTGCGTGGTTTTGTACAGCGCCACATGTAGCATGTCGCTGTTAATGCATGATTGCCGCTGCCGTCGCAACTTGCTGCGGTGAATCACTTATTTTGCTCCTAGTTATTATGAGTAAGTGATTATCTGAACTAAAGAGAACGCTACATTATATTAATTTTTTTCTAGTGGAAGGCTTACACCTGGGGTGCGATTGGAGATGGTTGTTTGGCGCGTTCGTTCGGTTACCGGCGCGCGCGATTGGCCTACTCCGCGCCGACGTCGCCAGCTGCGGGGCGCTGCCCCGTTTTTGGTGACGTCAAAATGACGACACGCTCCTGTCAATGATCCGCCCACCGAGCATTTCGTCCGAACGCGACGGGAGTTGAGAAGTTTGGAGCGATCATACGGCTTCGCATGGCGCGTCTGGTGGATTGGATTGGATCCAACAGGCGGCCTTTTCGACTGCAGAATGGCACGTTTGAATCCAATCCATAGTTTAATTCTAGAAAATGGCGCTTCCGTTGGAAACTTAGGTTGTTGCGCTGGCGTTTTTAGAGGAAAGAGGAGAGCGGGTGGCGGTGCGAAATGCGTTTGGAGAAATGGCAGAAAGTGAATTCCGGCGTCGTTTTTGTTTCTCGAAACAAATAATTCGTTGGTTGTACAGAGAAATCGACAACATCATCGGTGCCAGCGAGCCACTGGGATGTTGTCGCTGCCTCTTGAAAAGTGCGCCACTCTTCCCGTCGTTTTTTTGTTTCTTTTTCCTTCTCGCTGTGCGCGACACCACCTAGGGACGACGCAAAGAACCTAATAGTTATAAATTGCAGTAGTCACTCGTACTACTATTTGAAAACGTGTTTGGGCTTGAGAAGAAAAAATACATTTTTTTAGATAAAGATTTCATTCATTTGGAAGACGAGAAACATTTGGCTTTGTAGTATACTGTTTGCAAGCAGACGACAAACGACGGAGGTAAACTTCCGGGGAGGTCACCGCATCCTGATTGGCTGCTCTCTCCGCCCCGCTGTCACAAATTTTGCATACTGCAACTTTGTGACGTTGCAGCAACTGAACAGAACGCGTATCGAACAAAATATCTCCGATCGCGCCCCTGCTCCAAACACAGCAGTGGGTGCTCTAAAATTAGATTTTCCCTGCTCCAATGGTCTCCAAAACTCTGAAGGATATTCCCACCACTGTAATTACAATTTTGCCTCACCCTAACAAATTATGGAGATTTATTTTGAGTCTACTTTCCTACACAAAAGAAGTTGCCCATCTAAATAAATGTACCGGTCCAGGAAACCTTGAAAGCTAAAGGCATATTGAGATCAAATGACTGTGTTTTGAAACAGGAAAGCACTAGTAACAAGTCCAAAAAGGAGAGTTGAATTGAATATTGTGATATTCACTGCAGACTGCGAATAACATTGTTGCTATTAGCGAATCAGAATAGCTGCTGAATGCGTCACATTGTCAGATGTGCATGATCAAACATAAAAACAAAGCAAATATGTAAAATATTTAATTCAGGCCATAGTGTGGACATTAAAAAGAGAGCATGCTGCATCACTCATAAAGCCAGACTGTCATCTAGACCATGATCATTCACACTCAAATTTTGTTTAGTATGGCATTTAGCAGAGGATATGATGGAACAGTTTATCAAATGATATAGTAAATGTGTCAAATAATGAACTCTTCTGTGATGTTATATCGCTCTTGTAAAACAGTTGTACATGCTCTATCTCTTGAAAAGCTGTTTGTTTTCTCCTTACTTGTATGTCTTTCGCAAAACACTACATATTGCAGTGCTTTGTTTGGGATTATAATTGTGCAAAAAGATTTTTTTTTACCAGTTATATGTTGCCCCCTACATGATGCCTTTATGGCGATGTAGGTATTCTGTAAATAATAAAATGCCATTTGGTGCTATTTATAGATGGCTGCGTCTGTTTTCTCATGGCATTAAATCTGAATATGCTTTGCTGCAACTATATTTGGTATAATTCCGGTACCACATAGTAGCATGACTATTTCAATTAAAGGAGGTCTGCTTTTCTCGCTCTGCCGTAACCACAGACAACACACAGTTTCAATTTAGTCCTGATGGTACATACAGATGCCGAGAGGCTCACAAGATTGCTTTTTTAAACTTCATATGGACATTTCATTTACCATATTCTGAAACTATGCACTTCACCGTCAGGCGCTCGCTGATTGTCTGGTTGAGCAAAATCGGATGATGTAGCTCATCCGATTTTGCTAAAACAACCAATCAGCCTGACGGCGAACTATTGCCGAAGCGGATTGTTTCAGAATATGGCCCCATGACCATGTATGCTTGAAAGAGTATTCACTATGCAAACAAATTGTTTATTTGTTCTGCTCCATTTATATAAACACTGCAAGGAAAAGCACTTCTTGCCCTGATGAAGACCAGCTCTCTTGTCAAAATGTTGGTTCCAGGCTTTGCTCACCCACTGTTGACCCCTCTGTCAGATTAATAATGCCCACTTGTGCTTGTGACCTAAGTAAACTGTGGTTCTTATAGGACAGTGTAATGACAGTTACTTGCTGACATTGTGTTTACTAGGATGTGAACACAGTATTTTATTAGTGGTTAAAAAGGCTCTTTATTATTTGTGAACTATATAAAAATATTGGTTTGATTTGCTTCTGGTGCTGTTCTATTTGATTTGGTCTCAAAAAGTGCTTTTTGTACATCCCTACCGAAGAGCCATGGCAAGCTACTGGAGTCTATTACAGCTGATGTGAAAAGAGCAAGCCAATATTGATATATAAAAAGTAAACTGTTCACCCTGCTTACTGCACTTCTCGGGGTAAATTCGATTGCAGCCTTATGTTGGCAGAAGTCGTGTCACAGCCGTAAAGTGGTGTTGCAACATGTGGTTGTATCACACATCTGCAACCTTTGGAAGTGGCACCACAACAGCAGATCGGTTATTGGATTATTCTGCAGAAAGGACTTAATAATTCATGCATGGATGGGTACAGCAGTGCACAAAATTGTGAATGACTTAACAATCGGATGCGTAATTGTTGCATGTAATGAGGCATAAGGTCCTATATCTTTTATTTAATTGACAAGCGAGTCATGCTGTTGGAAATCCTGGTTTATTTAGGAACGAAACAGAGTGAAATGTCTGAGTGCATGCAAACTGCAAGGTTAGTCATTTTGCCAGCGGGCAGTCTTTGTCTCTATGATCACTGCTTCATGCGCCAACCACTATTGTAATGGTCTCTTTTGGTATTTGTGACAGTTGCGGTCTGCCTTTATCGACGTACATCGAAAGGCAGAGAATGCCGTCCTTTCCACTCTCCATTTAAGAACCATGGGTTGTTATGGATTCTGTTGCACATGCCACTGCTGTAGAATATCCAAGTACCGAAGAAGCGATAATCTCCCAAGTGTTCATCCAGCAGCAAAAGTACAGACATCTATAATGGTGTCTCTGTGGGCATTGTTATAACAGCCTTCGAGCTTGTTCACCCACGTAAATGCTTGCTCAATAGCAATAGGGACAGCAGCAGCACATGTGGTATAGTTTATACCCATGTTCAGCAGTCCAGAGAGATGTGTTGATTTGCCCTAATAGGAGGGCCTTTATGGACCACAGGTGCCATTAAGAAATAATAAAAAAAAAAGAAGTTTAGCTGCCTATGCATGCAGCCTATAATTTGAGAGTTCAGCCTGAACTAATTTGTAGAAAAATTGTGCGCAGTTCAGCTTCAAGCTGCATGAAGGATATTCTTTCTTTTTTTCATCACTTGCTCCTTTGCTCATGAGTGCAAAATGCCTCTCTGGTGACCAAAACCGTGACGGAGCAGTGGGTTAACATTGAAAAAATTATCTGTTGTTTGTGAGTGGAGGAAACATTCTTGGATTCTAAAAATGGGAAGGGAAAGCGCTCCTTCCTTCACCTTGATTAGCTTAATAATGTTCTAAGAAGGGCAAGGTTGAAGTTATGCTAGAACACCTTCTCTTTCTTTCCACCCTGGCAGCACGTTTGTGTACATCAAGTTCCTCCTTCTGTGGGCACTGCTGCTGCTGGCCGACTTCATCCTGGAGCTGCGCTTTGAGTTCCTCTGGCCCTTCTGGCTGCTCCTGCGAAGTGTGTATGATTCGTTCAAGTACCAGGGACTGGTGAGTGCTTCCCCTTCGCTGCTGTGGCTATTCCCAAAACATAGTCTCTTTTGTTTCTTTTATGATAAAATAGTTAGTTTGGGCTGTGGTTAAGCTGCTCAGTGAAGCTGTAAATGAACAAGAAGAAACGAAACAGAGGGACCTTATTTTTGTAAATTGCAAACATATGAAGCCAACAGACGGCGACACCAAAGTAAGCATAGGGGGAATTACTTGCTTTAATTCAAACGTATAAATGATAAATAAAGGGAAATGAAAATTTATAATCTATACATTTCAATTAAAACAAGTACCATATTTACCTATTATAACACAAGCTCGTTTTTGTAAATAATTTTTCTTTTGCCCTCCTTTTTGCCCTTATGGCTGCCCTTAAATGTCCCGCTCTCGCATTATAATCATAAAACTATATATCTTTTTAAAATTTTTTGAGGATGCAAACCCATTATTTCCATAGTCGGGTTATATTCGTGTAATTATGGTAATTCAACCTATGCTTTCCTTGGCATCATTATCTGTTTGCTTTTATATGTTTGAAGCTGTACATATAGCTAAGTGAACATGTCAGTTTACACTTTTTGGACAGTTCTTTTAAAGAGTGAGGAAGAAATAGAGAAAAGGCAGTTCACACAAGGGAGAAGACATTTCTTTTTGTGCTTCACAGTGTTCGTGAGGTAGAACATTGGAAGTTATTATGTGGCAAGGAAGGGCAAGACATTTTATATGTTCTAGATTTGAATGCTCTTTATTTTTTATTTTTTAGGTACATTAAAGGTGCATTACAAATGTTTCTTGTGCTTTTCGTCAAATTTTGTTTAATGAACTCACATTTTATGCCCAAGCATGTCTTCCTGAAATCTACATCACCAGGAAGTGCATTTATGTTTAGCTTCAGTTTAATGTTCAGTGCGGTAGTGTAACCACAACATTAGCCTAATTATGATTACTATGGACTTAGGAAAACATCAATTTTTTTAGATTGGTAAGGAGCCAGAGTTTGATGCATTGTCTGTTGCCCCCCCCCTGATGCAGGCCTTCTCGGTGTTCTTTGTGTTCATCGCCCTCACGTCAGACATGATCTGCTTCCTCTTCCTGCCCGTCCACGTCCTTTTCTTTGTGGCCAGCACGTATGTGTGGGGGCAGTACGTCTGGCACACAGGTATGGCTGGTTAGTGTTTACCTCCTTTCTCTCTTCAGTGAAACCCCCCCCCCTTTTTTTTATGCCTTACTTCCTTGGTTTGGCACACGAGGTAAACCACCGTTCATTCCTTTGATTGCCCGTGTCGTATTGTGTCCCTGTTGCTTTTACCATCTTGCATGTGGCTTTTTATGTTTGCAGCACCACTTATTTTGGACAGCCTATGATCAGTCATGATAAAGCACTTATATAATTAATTTATGTATTTCTAACCTTGATTTTGCCATTTTGTTCTCAGACTTTGCTAAAATTGTTAGTTAGTGTTTGCCTACCCTGAGCTCTTCTGTAAACTTATGTGTGCAGTATGAAAATGCATGTATTATGAAAAAAAATTGTATGAAAAACACTAGTGAGAGTACATATGTAGGATGCAGCGCCAATTCAGTTTTCCTGTTTCTCGCACAGTTCTTCTTTTTCCTTAATGATCGCTCACCGACTATAGCTCTCCTTTGTGTTCTATGTCAGTAAATATTAGGGCTCTGTTTATGTTGCACTTTACTATGCTGTTGGCTAACTCCTGTTTAAGTGCAATCGTGCTTTTTAAAATATTGGGTGGAGCTCAAAGCTAGACTTATTGGTCACTGTTGTAATGTTATATTACATGGAGCTAAAATGCTGCCATACAATCAGCTGTGTGTAAAGGCAGACCTTGATCTTCATGGTAGCTACAAATTATCTAATTAGATCATAGGTATGGGCATCATGTAGTTCACTGGCACTGAATTTCACTGTAAGTGACCAATCTATGGTGCCTTTATGCAGGTCTTGATTTGTGGTGCAGAGTCGTGCAGAAGCTCGAGTCTAATTTGTTGTAAGGTGCAACGCTATTTCAAACGTGACTGCAGTAAGCTGGTCTAGGTTAATGAGATTTTACAGTTGGTAGACTTCAGAGGTTGTGCTGCCCACTAGACAGATTACGCTGTACTCCTTTTTAGACTGCTAAAATGAGTGATTTGATCATTTGAACAGCTTAGATGACTTTTGCCCACAGTACTTTTCACTAGTCACTCTTAGCACTCCACCAGCGTTTAAAAAAATTTTGTCGGGCGGCAGCTAAATATTATTGGGAGACTGAGCTAGATGCACTATGTGTAATAAAGCCTAAAATATCACTATTACAGCCTACTTATTCTTTAATTGCAACTTTAATGGTGCCTCACATGAACTTTCAAAGCTGCTGGAGTACTCTGAAATGACCATTTAAAGGTACCTATAGTTTTCCATTAATTCAGTGCTGGTTTAGACTGAACTTTAAGTAAGAGAAATACATTTCCAGAATTTCTATGCAAGTGCAGTTTCTCTTCCGGCTTTTCTCCTCGACCTTGCTGTGTACACTATTTGATAAAGCTTAATCCATTGCAGCAAAAAAAAGAAAAAAGTACTTACACCCACTCCAGAGTGAATGATTGTCAATCAATGCTGATAGAAATGGGCATAAGAAAGTCAAATGTTAACGAAGGAAACTTTAACAGTAAGTGTTGATTGTCAGTCACCAGCATGGGGGTATGCATTTCACTCATGGAGCATGTTTCCTTGCATTGCAGAACGGGGTATCTGTCTTCCGACCCTGTCGCTGTGGCTGTTTTTCATGTACATAGAAGCAACAGTGCGGCTCAAAGACATTAAAAACACGGCCTTCCACTTAGATCTGTGCAGGCCATTTGCAGCACATTGGTAAGTGTGAGCTGGTTTCCTTTTTAAGTGGTGTGTATGCGTGTGCGTGTGCATACACGCATGCATGGGGGTACAGGGCATTTTTTAAAATTTAATTGTTTGTTTTTGATTGGCTCCTCTTGAGCTTAAAGGGGCCCTGAACCACTTTTTATCGAAGTGGAAAAAGGTATTTGAAGTGGTAATAGGCTATTTCTGAAACGCTTTGCCACAAGAAATAATTTAATGCGTTCAGCAGAATCGGAGTTATTGGCAATCAAACATGGCCTCTGCTGGGCTCCCGTTCCTTCTTCAATGCCTTGCACTGCGAAGGCTATGGTGCAGTGGGGTGTGCCTACAGCGCTCTGGCTTCCAATTGTCACCGTGGCGTGCAGTTCAAATTTCATTTTGGATGTTAATGTAGACGCCACGACTTATGATTTTGGTGCCTATGACACACTTAACGTAAGCCAAACGTGGTTGTCCTCCGTGAGCCGCAGTGTGCTTAGCCAGTGGACTCGTGGTGGCACCCCACAGCAACCGCGGTATCTACACTATGTAGCTGACCGCAGCTACCAGTAGCACTCATGTATGGGAATGTGCTTCATTATGAAATAAAGCGTAAGCTTGCCTCCTTAGCAGAGTAAGGAGGCAGGCTTCTGTTGAAAAGAGAGCATTTAAGAGAAAGGTGACTTCACAATCCGCTTGCAAGCTCCACGCACCATGTACGACAACAAAACTTGCTGCTGAGATGTTTACAGCGGCGTATGCTACCCACAGAATATGTTACTTCACCAAACCCAAGGGATGGTTCAGGGTCCCTTTAAACCGAATTTATTGTTGTGGCATCCTAGATGCTTCATTTTGCAGAAACACAGTGACAAGGAAAAGGAAGTGAGCTTTTCTAAATTTTGTCGACTTGTTTGTCTCTTCTCTGCTTTCCTCTGCTATGAACAACTGCGGTATTGTTGAGCTATGTTGTTATCCTTGCACTAAAATGTTATTGGTAACAACACAGCCCATCCATGTCTTCTGCTATCAACCTAATTAACTGAATTGGTATTTTAGTGCGAAAAGTGCTAGGGGTGATTGAATAAAGAAATGTTTTAGTTGAATATGAATATATTTGAGAAAACAGGCTTTTCAACCACTCTCTGCCATGTTGGTAAATAGATAGTTTTGATAGAATATGTTACCAGTCCAAATTAATTTGACGTTGCTCTTTAGAGTCTGTTATGGAAATAAAAAGCTTGTACAAAGTTCATACTTCGTAAATGTGAAGGTTGGGAGACACTTATTAGAGTTTTTAGTTGGACAGTAGAGTTAGTCTTGAAATGCTGAACTTGACATTATCAGCATTACTGTAGCATTATGACACAGAGTACAATTTGTTGAAATTGTGTAGCAGTAAGTTCACATATGATGGTTTTGCTCATAAAAAAAAATATGCACAAGAGCGCTGCACACATTTCTTCTCACTGTGTTCGTTTGTGGCAGCCACAGCAATCACTGCGACTATGGGCACGTAAATGTATTAGAAACCTTTGAGTAACCAATGGAATATTGCCTTACTTGATTTGGTGCTCCCTGTTAAATAGTCACTATTAAAAAATATTAACATTTTTCAGATAATCTTGGAATATATTAAATTGCCAGCTGTACAAGATCAAGCATAAAATTGGGGCAAAATTGCAATAAATTTCGTCCCGGCAACAGTAGTAGATGTTCGACATAGTTGAGCACACTACATTGTTGTGGGAGTTAGACTTTTTCAGCTAATCTGCTGTTGTTCACCCTTGCCAGTAAGTCCTGAATGTGCTAATTACCTGCTCATTTACTGCTAATATTCCATTTGTGCAAATAAACAACTCTTTATAACATGCAACGTAATGAAGTAAGCTTCTTGTCTACACTGCGAATATAGTATGATGTGAAAATATATATTGATGGTGAAAAACTGCTGTTCATTATTCGAAAAGCATTAAAAAAAAAAGATTTGATATTCTTTTTTATTCGATTCTGGCACTGTTCGATTAATGTTCGATTTGGTCTTAAAAATTACTATTTTCACACCCTTAATTGTGATGTCATGGCTCAGCCACCTTCTCAGTATGAAAACCAAAATGGGTTCATATAAACGAGTATTATAGTAAATTAGTTGTGATGCTCTGGTGTTTGCTAGCATTTTATAGGGCTTGATCCTTCACTTAATGCAAGAAAAAAAAAAATGACTAGCTGAAAATGTCATGTCAGTACTAAAGAAACAAAGGGACAAAGCTGCATTTCTAATGCTTGTCCATCTTTGCATTGCAGCATAGGTTATCCTATGGTTACAATGAGTTTCTGTGTCAAAAGCTACATTGGCTACAGGATGCGACTTGTAAGTAGCACCTTCACTCTTTCAAGTGTATCTGGTCTGATGGTGACACTTTATGGCAGAGTAATACCTTAGAAAATTGTTCAACCTATTCTGAGCTGCTTATTTTGGACACATAATTCATGTAGTTCGGTCAGCACACCAATGTTTTTTTTTTTTTTTTAACTATTCAACCTTTTTCAATAGAAAATGGGCATTTCGAACAAAACAGTTCGAATCACTGCAATGAATTATAACATATCCTTATCATCACAATGAATACACATGTTCTGTTTGAGAGAGATATTTTTCATGACATTCTTTGTTTTGTTCTCTTTCCCTACATAATCAACATTGCTATCTTTTTATTAAATTTCTTAAATGTTACTGCCAAGTACTAGGTAATATTAGACTTGTCTATCACTTTTTTGAAATTCTTGTCATTTGTATAGTATGTAGGGTGCCTTCTTAGAGGAAAAGATTGCAGTTGAAATCTTAGTAGCTGTAGCTCTCTGTGGTTAAGCATGAAGTCTGTGATAGAGGAAGTACACCGGAGGGGATGCCTCTGTGTCAAGATTGAAGTGAATAGAGAACATTTCCTAAAGTTTAATTTAGAGCTATAAACTACAGCCACACCCATTGTATTCTCAAGTACAGTCTAGCCTGCTTCTAACACACTAATGTGTTACAAAATGTTGACCTAATTAAAAGGTTTCTACTTCCAATTCCTGTTTATCTACTTTCAGTACATGTTGAATCCACTTATGAAGCAAGTGATGTAAGTTCACCAGATATAGATAAGAAAAATGCTGCCTGCCACAGCCAAGGGACAGATTAGTGCACTTTCAAATTTTTGGAAAGTATTGATAAGAGAAGCTGATCGCAGCAGGCCTTCAGCACATCTGCATCCCCGCCAAGCTGCTTCATAAAAGTCACTTTGTTGCATTATTCAACAGGAGAAAAAAAATAAAGATGGCAGCTGATTATCACCATCTCTTCGTACACTTACCTAGAGGAAGGAGTGGGGAGGGGGCAGAGGTTGTGATGGGGCTCTTATCACCACTTCATTGTTGCCATGCTGTCTGCCATGGCCCCCACTTCTGCTAGTGATAAGGCCTTCCTCATTGCCTGTGGTGCTAAGCAGACTGGCAATAATGATCTTGCTCCCATCAGCTTAGAATGAACTGGCTGAGGTTGTTGCTGATTGTGATGGTGATAGCACTTGCTTTATGCTCTGTAGCCCATGCAATAGCTGTTGCTGGAGTTGACGTCTGCGACATCTGGAGTGACAATAAAGGTGCAACTAGGCGATCTCTATCTCAAGGCCATTATCCAGAAGTGTTCACTCCGGAAACATATGCAAGGAGCTGGCAGCATGCGTTTTTAACAAGATGTTATGAAAAGTGGACACATAAAGAATGATTGCCTATACTGGCTAAATTTGTTATAACCAGGCTGGACTGTACTCGGCAAAATTCTCAAAACCATGGATCACACCTTGAGGATTAGAGCTGCTTTTCATGAGATTTTAATTGACAAAGAGGGAACAAAACATTTCAAAACTACCTTTTCCAGAGAAAGCAGAAAGAAGTGGCCAAGGAGAACGACTTCTACCTTCAGCTCTTACAGCAGGCGTTGCCTCCAGAACCTCCTAGTATAACGTCGAGCAGCTCTGACAAAAGTGAGTGCTTGCCCTGCAGATGCCTTGTAGCTACGTGTATGGGCAGGTTGGTGGGGTCTCTACAGCACTACTCCAGGATTCAATGTTGGTGAGCCACAGTGGTGTGTTGCAGCACGGACATGCTCAAAATTTTCAGGGTATTGAGTACCACACTTGAGAAACACCGTAGTGCCCAAGTCAATGAAGGTTGCAGCCAACCTATTGTGACAATGACCCTACAAATGTCTGGTCTTGGGTGGCATGGGAAGCGAAGGCGTTCCACGTTGTGGGGTCTCTCACACCCGTACTCTTGGGACAAAGGAACGACAGACACAGTAGTGCAAACAATCACAAGGGCATTTATTGCACCTTTCATAGATCAGTGCCTGCTAGCCGAGTTGCTATCCACAAAACATGCCGATGGGCGCGCGACAAATCTAGAAGTCTGACTCACCGCGACTGGAAGCGAGCGAATATGTTCGCGCCATGCTGGATCCCAACGCCTGGTCCTTCGCGTGTATGGTCACGCGAATCGTGGCGCGTTCGAAGGCGGCCACGCGAGGCGGTCTCGCAGAAGCATCGGTCGCCGCGCACGCGGAATGTCCACGCCGCGCGCCGACCCGCCGGGGAAGAGGGTCGCTCCACGCACGGCACGTCCGTGCTGCTTGCTGTCTCGACCCCAAGAGCGCAAGCGCCTTCCCTTCGGCGCCCAGGTAACCTCGCCTGTTGGCGGCGTTAGCAGCGCAACACTCGCGCCATCTCTCGCACTGCGCTTCAACCACATCGGTCGGCGCAGGCGTCACGCAGGCCACGCGGCGAAGCGGGAGTACAGGAGACGCGCTATGCGGGAAAAACATCAGGGGACGCGCGAGAGTCGCGCATCCCCACAACGTCAAGAGCAAATGTACAGAATGAGCGCAGTTAGCATGTGGCCATGAGATGAAAGTTCCCCATGACACATAGCGAATGAAGGAATGGTCCCCCGCGGCTATGCTGCATACTCACAGGGGCCGACAGGCAGGTCGTGAGAGTGTAAGGCAATCTTTGTTCAAGTTAGCCTCCAACAAGTGTCCGCAGGCATAGTAGGATCATGCATGAGCCTGTGGCACCCCTCTTTAACTTGGTACCAAGGAAGAAGCAACGCAAGATACGCTCACCGTTGTTGAAAGGCACAGTAGATTAACTCAAGTCCAAGCTCAAAGTGCTCATAGGGGCCATCAAGCATGACAAAAGTGTGTGCTGTCCTGGAGAGAACTGCTTTGTCCTTGCTGTCGTGGTCACTCTTTGTGTGGCTAAAA